>NC_052504.1:67335882-67595767 GCF_014356525.2 Nilaparvata lugens | reverse complement strand
AGGCTAACAATCATGAAAATCATGAAAAATTGAATTTTTTTATTTTCTCGAAAATCCATGATGTAAATCTCAGAAAATCCATGATGTAGGCTAACCATCATGAAAATCATGAAAAATTGAAATTTTTCATTTTCTCGAAAATCCATGATGTGAATCTCAGAAAATCCATGATACAGGCTAACCATCATGAAAATCATGAAAATTGAAATTTTTTATTTTCTCGAAAATCCATGATGTAAATCTCAGAAAATCCATGATGTAGGCTAACATCATGAAAATCATGGAAAATTGAAATTTTTTATTTTCCTCGAAAATCCATGATGTAAATCTCAGAAAATCCATGATGTAGGCTAACCATCATGAAAATCATGAAAAATTGAAATCTTTTATTTTCTCGAAAATCCATGATGTAAATCTCAGAAAATCCATGATGTAGGCTAACCATCATGAAAATCATGAAAAATTGAAATTTTTTTTCTCGAAAATCCATGATGTAAATCTCAGAAAATCCATGATGTAGGCTAACCATCATGGAAATCATGGAAAATTGAAATTTTTTATTTTCTCGAAAATCCATGATGTAAATCTCAGAAAATCCATGATGTAGGCTAACCATCATGAAAATCTTGAAAAATTGAAATTTTTTATTTTCTCGAAAATCCATGATGTAAATCTCAGAAAATCCATGATGTAGGCTAACCATCATGAAAATCATGAAAAATTGAAATTTTTTATTCTCTCGAAAATCCATGATGTAAATCTCAGAAAATCCATGATGTAGGCTGACCATCATGGAAATCATGAAAAATTGAATTTTTATTTTCTCGAAAATCCATGATGTAAATCTCAGAGAATCCATGATGTAGGCTAACCATCATGAAAATCATGAAAAATTGAATTTTTCATTTTCTTGATAATCCATGATGTAATTCTCAGAAAATCCATGATGTAGGCTAACCATCATGAAATTCATGAAAAATTGAATTTTTTATTTTCTCGAAAATCCATGATGTAAATCTCAGAAAATCCATGATGTAGGCTAACCATCATGAAAATCTTGAAAAATTGAAATTTTTTTTTCTCGAAAATCCATGATGTAAATCTCAGGAAATCCATGATGTAGGCTAACCATCATGAAAATCATGAAAAATTGAAATTTGTTCTTTCTCGAAAATCCATGATGTAAATCTCAGAAAATCCATGATGTAGGCTAACATCATGAAAATCAAAAAAATTAAAATTTTCTATTCTCTCGAAAATCCATGATGTAGATCTCAGAAAATCCATGATGTAGGCTGACCATCATGGAAATCATGGAAAATTGAAATTTTTATTTTCTCGGAAATCCATGATGTAAATTCCAGAGAATCCATGATGTAGGCTAACCATCATGAAAATCATGAAAAATTGAATTCATTCATTTTCTTGATAATCCATGATGTAATTCTCAGAAAATCCATGATGTAGGCTAATCATCATGAAATTCATGAAAAATTGAATTTCTTTATTTTCTCGAGAATCCATGATGTAAATCTCAGAAAATCCATGATGTAGGCTAACCATCATGAAAATCTTGAAAAATTGAAATTTTTTTTTCTCGAAAATCCATTATGTAAATCTCAGGAAATCCATGATGTAGTCTAACCTTCATGAAAATCATGAAAATTGAAATTTTTTTTTTCTCGAAAATCCGTGATGTAAATCTCAGAAAATCCATGATGTATGCTAACCATCATGAAAATCATGAAAAATTGAAATTTTTTATTTTTTCAAAAATCCATGATGTTAATCTCAGAAAATCCATGATGTAGGCTAACCATCATAAAAATCATGAAAAATTGGAATTTTTTTTTTCTCGAAAATCCATGACGTAACACCATCAAGAAAATCATGAAAAATTGAATTTCTTATTTTCTCGAAAATCCATGATGTAAATCTCAGAAAATCCATGATGTAGGCTAACCATCAGAAAATCATGAAAAATTGAAATTTTTTATTCTCTCGAAAATCCATGATGTAAATCTCAGAAAATCCATGATGTAGGCTAACCATCATGAAATCATGAAAAATTGAATTTTTTATTCTCTCGAAAATCCATTATGTAAATCTCAGAAAATCCATGATGTAGGCTAACCTTCATGAAAATCATGAAAAATTTAAATTTTTTATTTACTCGAAAATCCATGATGTGAATCTCAGAAAATCCATGATACAGGCTAACCATCATGAAATCATGAAAAATTGAAATTTTTTATTTTCTCGAAAATCCATGATGTAAATCTCAGAAAATCCATGATGTAGGCTAACCATCATGAAAATCATGAAAAATTGAAATTTTTCATTTTCTCGAAAATCCATGATGTAAATCTCAGAAAATCCATGAGTAGGCTAACCATCATGAAAATCATTAAAATTGAAATCTTTTATTTTCTCGAAAATCCATGATGTAAATCTCAGAAAATCCATGATGTAGGCTAACCATCATGAGAATCATGAAAAATTGAAATTTTTTTTTTCTCGAAAATCCATGATGTAAATCTCAGAAAATCCATGATGTAGGCTAACCATCATGAAAATCATGGAAAATTGAAATTATTTATTTTCTCGAAAATCCATGATGTAAATCTCAGAAAATCCATGATGTAGGCTAACCATCATGAAAATCTTGAAAAATTGAAATTTTTTATTTTCTCGAAAATCCATTATGTGGGCTAACCATCATGAAAATCATGAAAAATTGAAATTTTTTTTTTCTCGAAAATCCATGATGTAAATCTCAGAAAATCCATGATGTAGGCTAACCATCATGAAAATCATGAAAAATTGAAATTTTTTATTTTCTCAAAATCCATGATGTAAATCTCAGAAAATCCATGATGTAGGCTAACCATCATGAAAATCATGAAAAATTGAAATTTTTTATTTTCTCGAAAATCCATGATGTAACACCATCATGAAAATCATGAAAAATTGAAATTTTTTATTTTCCTCGAAAATCCATGATGTAAATCTCAGAAAATCCATGATGTAGGCTAACCATCATGAAAATCATGAAAAATTGAAATTTTTTATTTTCTCGAAAATCCATGATGTAAATCTCAGAAAATCCTGATGTAGGCTAACCATCATGAAAATCATGAAAAATTGAAATTTTTCATTTTCTCGAAAATCCATGATGTAACACCATCATGAAAATCATGAAAAATTGAAATTTTTTATTTTCTCGAAAATCCATGATGTAAATCTCAGAAAATCCATGATGTAGGCTAACCATCATGAAAATCATGAAAAATTGAAATTTTTTATTTTCCTCGAAAATCCATGATGTAACACCATCATGAAAATCATGAAAAATTGAAATTTTTTATTTTCTCGAAAATCCATGATGTAAATCTCAGAAAATCCATGATGTAGGCTAACCATCATGAAAATCATGAAAAATTGAAATTTTTTATTTTCTCGAAAATCCATGATGTAATCTCAGAAAATCCATGATGTAGGCTACCATCATGAAAATCATGAAAAATTGAAATTTTTTATTTTCTCGAAAATCATGATGTAAATCTCAGAAAATCCATGATGTAGGCTAACCATCATGAAAATCATGAAAAATTGAAATTTTTTATTTTCTCGAAAATCCATTATGTAAATCTCAGAAAATCCATGATGTAATCTCAGAAAATCCATGATGTAGGCTAACCATCATGAAAATCATGAAAAATTGAAATTTTTTATTTTCTCGAAAATCCTGATGTAAATCTCAGAAAATCCATGATGTAGGCTACCATCATGAAAATCATGAAAATTGAAATTTTTTATTTTCTCGAAAATCCTGATGTAAATCTCAGAAAATCCATGATGTAGGCTAACCATCATGAAAATCATGAAAAATTGAAATTTTTTATTTTCTCGAAAATCCATGATGTAAATCTCAGAAAATCCATGATGTAGGCTAACCATCATGAAAATCATGAAAAATTGAAATTTTTTATTTTCTCAAAATCCATGATGTAAATCTCAGGAAATCCATGATGTAGGCTAACCATCATGAAAATCATGAAAAATTGAAATTTTTTATTTTCTCGAAAATCCATGATGTAAATCTCAGAAAATCCTGATGTAGGCTAACCTTTTTTATTTTCTCGAAAATCCATGATGTAAATCTCAGAAAATCCATGATGTAGGCTAACCATCATGAAAATCATGAAAAATTGAAATTTTTTATTTTCTCGAAAATCCATGATGTAAATCTCAGAAAATCCATGATGTAGGCTAACCATCATGAAAATCATGAAAAATTGAATTTTTTTTCTCGAAAATCCATGATGTAAATCTCAGAAAATCCATGATGTAGGCTAACCATCATGAAAATCATGAAAAATTGAAATTTTTCATTTTCTCGAAAATCCATGATGTAAATCTCAGGAAATCCATGATGTAGGCTAACATCATGAAAATCATGAAAAATTGAAATTTTTTATTTTCTCGAAAATCCATGATGTAAATCTCAGAAAATCCATGATGTAGGCTAACCATCATGAAAATCATGAAAAATTGAAATTTTTTATTTTCTCGGAAATCCATGATGTAACACCATCATGAAAATCATGAAAAATTGAAATTTTTTTTTTCTCGAAAATCCATGATGTAATTCTCAGAAAATCCATGATGTAGGCTAACCATCATGAAAATCATGAAAAATTGAAATTTTTTATTTTCTCAAAATCCATGATGTAAATCTCAGAAAATCCATGATGTAGGCTAACCATCATGAAAATCATGAAAAATTGAAATTTTTATTTTCTCGAAAATCCATGATGTAAATCTCAGAAAATCCATGATGTAGGCTAACCATCATGAAAATCATGAAAAATTGAAATTTTTTATTTTCTCAAAATCCATGATGTTAATCTCAGAAAATCCATGATGTAGGCTAACCATCATGAAAATCATGAAAAATTGAAATTTTTTATTTTCTCGAGAATCCATGATGTAAATCTCAGAAAATCCATGATGTAGGCTCACCATCATGAAAATCATTAAAAATTGAAATCTTTTATTTTCTCGAAAATCCATGATGTAAATCTCAGGAAATCCATGATGTAGGCTAACCATCATGAAAATCATGAAAAATTGAAATTTTTTTTTTCTCGAAAATCCATGATGTAAATCTCAGAAAATCCATGATGTAGGCTAACCATCATGAAAATCAAAAAAAATTAAAATTTTCTATTCTCTCGAAAATCCATGATGTAGATCTCAGAAAATCCATGATGTAGGCTAACCATCATGGAAATCATGGAAAATTGAAATTTTTTATTTTCTCGGAAATCCATGATGTAAATTCCAGAAAATCCATGATGTAGGCTAACCATCATGAAAATCATGAAAAATTGAATTTTTCATTTTCTTGATAATCCATGATGTAATTCTCAGAAAATCCATGATGTAGGCTAACCATCATGAAATTCATGAAAAATTGAATTTCTTTATTTTCTCGAAAATCCATGATGTAAATCTCAGAAAATCCATGATGTAGGCTAACCATCATGAAAATCATGAAAAATGAAATTTTTTTTTTCTCGAAAATCCATTATGTAAATCTCAGGAAATCCATGATGTAGGCTAACCATCATGAAAATCATGGAAAATTGAAATTTTTTTTTCTCGAAAATCCATGATGTAAATCTCAGAAAATCCATGATGTATGCTAACCATCATGAAAATCATGAAAAATTGAAATTTTTTATTTTCTCGAAAATCCATGATGTTAATCTCAGAAAATCCATGATGTAGGCTAACCATCATAAAATCATGAAAAATTGAAATTTTTTTTTTCTCGAAAATCCATGACGTAACACCATCAAGAAAATCATGAAAAATTGAAATTTTTTATTTTTTCAAAAATCCATGATGTTAATCTCAGAAAATCCATGATGTAGGCTAACCATCATAAAAATCATGAAAAATTGGAATTTTTTATTTTCTCGAAAATCCATGACGTAACACCATCAAGAAAATCATGAAAAATTGAAATTTCTTATTTTCTCGAAAATCCATGATGTAAATCTCAGAAAATCCATGATGTAGGCTAACCATCATGAAAATCATGAAAAATTGAATTCTTTATTCTCTCGAAAATCCATGATGTAGATCTCAGAAAATCCATGATGTAGGCTAACCATCATGAAAATCATGAAAAATTGAATTTTTTATTTTCTCGAAAATCCATTATGTAAATCTCAGAAAATCCATGATGTAGGCTAACCTTCATGAAAATCATGAAAAATTTAAATTTTTTATTTACTCGAAAATCCATGATGTGAATCTCAGAAAATCCATGATACAGGCTAACCATCATGAAAATCATGAAAAATTGAAATTTTTTATTTTCTCGAATATCCATGATGTAAATCTCAGAAAATCCATGATGTAGGCTAACCATCATGAAAATCATGAAAAATTGAAATTTTTCATTTTCTCGAAAATCCATGATGTAAATCTCAGAAAATCAATGATGTAGGCTAACCATCATGAAAATCATTAAAAATTGAAATCTTTTATTTTCTCGAAAATCCATGATGTAAATCTCATGAAATCCATGATGTAGGCTAACCATCATGAGAATCATGAAAAATTGAAATTTTTTTTTCTCGAAAAACCATGATGTAAATCTCAGAAAATCCATGATGTAGGCTAACCATCATGGAAATCATGGAAAATTGAAATTATTTATTTTCTCGAAAATCCATGATGTAAATCTCAGAAAATCCATGATGTAGGCTAACCATCATGAAAATCTTGAAAAATTGAAATTTTTTATTTTCTCGAAAATCCATTATGTGAATCTCAGGAAATGCATGATGTAGGCTAACCATAATGAAAATCATGGAAAATTGAAATTTTTCATTTTCTCGAAAATCCATGATGTAAATCTCAGAAAATCCATGATGTAGGCTAACCATCATGAAAATCATGAAAAATTGAAATTTTTCATTTTCTCAAAATCATGATGTAAATCTCAGAAAATCCATGATGTAGGCTAACCATCATGAAAATCATGAAAAATTATATTTTTTTTTTCTCGGAAATCCATGACGTAACACCATCATGAAAATCATGAAAAATTGAAATTTTTTATTTTCTCGAAAATCCATGATGTAAATCTCAGAAAATCCATGATGTAGGCTAACCATCATGAAAATCATGAAAAATTGAAATTCTTTTTTTTCTCGAAAATCCATGATGTAAATCTCAGAAAATCCATGATGTAGGCTAACCATCATGAAAATCATGAAAAATTGAAATTTTTTTTTCTCGAAAATCCATGATGTAAATCTCAGAAAATCCATGATGTAGGCTAACCATCATGAAGATCATGAAAAATTTTAATTTTTTATTTACTCGAAAATCCATGATGTGAATCTCAGAAAATCCATGATGTAGGCTAACCATCATGAAATTCATGAAAAATTGAATTTCTTTATTTTCTCGAGAATCCATGATGTAAATCTCAGAAAATCCATGATGTAGGCTAACCATCATGAAAATCTTGAAAAATTGAAATTTTTTTTTTCTCGAAAATCCATTATGTAAATCTCAGGAAATCCATGATGTAGGCTAACCATCATGAAAATCATGGAAAATTGAATTTTTTTTTTCTCGAAAATCCGTGATGTAAATCTCAGAAAATCCATGATGTATGCTAACCATCATGAAAATCATGAAAAATTGAAATTTTTTATTTTTTCAAAAATCCATGATGTTAATCTCAGAAAATCCATGATGTAGGCCAACCATCATAAAAATCATGAAAAATTGGAATTTTTTTTTTTCTCGAAAATCCATGACGTAACACCATCAAGAAAATCATGAAAAATTGAAATTTCTTATTTTCTCGAAAATCCATGATGTAAATCTCAGAAAATCCATGATGTAGGCTAACCATCAGAAAATCATGAAAAATTGAATTTCTTTATTCTCTCGAAAATCCATCATGTAAATCTCAGAAAATCCATGATGTAGGCTAACCATCATGAAAATCATGAAAAATTGAATTTTTTTATTTTCTCGAAAATCCATTATGTAAATCTCAGAAAATCCATGATGTAGGCTAACCTTCATGAAAATCATGAAAAATTTAAATTTTTTATTTACTCGAAAATCCATGATGTGAATCTCAGAAAATCCATGATACAGGCTAACCATCATGAAAATCATGAAAAATTGAAATTTTTTATTTTCTCGAATATCCATGATGTAAATCTCAGAAAATCCTGATGTAGGCTAACCATCATGAAAATCATGAAAAATTGAAATTTTTCATTTTCTCGAAAATCCATGATGTAAATCTCAGAAAATCAATGATGTAGGCTAACCATCATGAAAATCATTAAAAATTGAAATCTTTTATTTTCTCGAAAATCCATGATGTAAATCTCAGGAAATCCATGATGTAGGCTAACCATCATGAAAATCATGAAAAATTGAAATTTTTTTTTCTCGAAAAACCATGATGTAATCTCAGAAAATCCATGATGTAGGCTAACCATCATGGAAATCATGGAAAATTGAAATTATTTATTTTCTCGAAAATCCATGATGTAAATCTCAGAAAATCCATGATGTAGGCTAACCATCATGAAAATCTTGAAAAATTGAAATTTTTTATTTTCTCGAAAATCCATTATGTGAATCTCAGGAAATGCATGATGTAGGCTAACCATAATGAAAATCATGGAAAATTGAAATTTTTCATTTTCTCGAAAATCCATGATGTAAATCTCAGAAAATCCATGATGTAGGCTAACCATCATGAAAATCATGAAAAATTGAAATTTTTCATTTTCTCGAAAATCATGATGTAAATCTCAGAAAATCCATGATGTAGGCTAACCATCATGAAAATCATGAAAAATTATATTTTTTTTTTCTCGGAAATCCATGACGTAACACCATCATGAAAATCATGAAAAATTGAAATTTTTTATTTTCTCGAAAATCCATGATGTAAATCTCAGAAAATCCATGATGTAGGCTAACCATCATGAAAATCATGAAAAATTGAAATTCTTTTTTTTCTCGAAAATCCATGATGTAAATCTCAGAAAATCCATGATGTAGGCTAACCATCATGAAAATCATGAAAAATTGAAATTTTTTTTTCTCGAAAATCCATGATGTAAATCTCAGAAAATCCATGATGTAGGCTAACCATCATGAAGATCATGAAAAATTTTAATTTTTTATTTACTCGAAAATCCATGATGTGAATCACAGAAAATCCATGATGTAGGCTAACCATCATGAAAATCATGAAAAATTGAAATTTTTTATTTTCTCGAAAATCCATGATGTAAATTTCAGAAAATCCATGATGTAGGCTAACCATCATGAAAATCATGAAAAATTGAAATTTCTCATTCTCTCGAAAATCCATGATGTAAATCTCAGAAAATCCATGATGTAGGCTAACCATCATGAAAATCATGAAAAATTGAAATTTTTTATTTTCTCGAATATCCATGATGTAAATCTCAGAAAATCCATGATGTAGGCTAACCATCATGAAAATCATGAAAAATTGAAATTTTTCATTTTCTCGAAAATCCATGATGTAAATCTCAGAAAATCCATGATGTAGGCTAACCATCATGAAAATCATTAAAAATTGAAATCTTTTATTTTCTCGAAAATCCATGATGTAAATCTCAGGAAATCCATGATGTAGGCTAACCATCATGAAAATCATGAAAAATTGAATTTTTTTTTCTCGAAAATCCATGATGTAAATCTCAGGAAATCCATGATGTAGGCTAACCATCATGAAAATCTTGAAAAATTGAAATTTTTTTTTCTCGAAAATCCATTATGTGAATCTCAGGAAATGCATGATGTAGGCTAACCATCATGAAAATCATGAAAAATTGAAATTTTTCATTTTCTCGAAAATCCATGATGTAAATCTCAGAAAATCCATGATGTAGGCTAACCATCATGAAAATCATGAAAAATTGAAATTTTTCATTTTCTCAAAAATCCATGATGTAATCTCAGAAAATCCATGATGTAGGCTAACCATCATGAAAATCATGAAAAATTATAATTTTTTATTTTCTCGGAAATCCATGATGTAACACCATCATGAAAATCATGAAAAATTGAATTTTTTATTTTCTCGAAAATCCATGATGTAAATCTCAGAAAATCCATGATGTAGGCTAACCATCATGAAAATCATGAAAAATTGGAATTTTTTATTTTCTCGAAAATCCATGATGTAAGTCTCAGAAAATCCATGATGTAGGCTAACCTTCAGATTTATACCATGGATAGCTATTCATAAGTTTTATCAACTGACATGAGTCTCATTTCTGGGAAAATTGCAGGAGCTCCGTAATATTCTTGAGAAAAATGGTGGATAATTACTAAAAAACCATGTTATTCACGATTTTCTCAAGAATGGCTCTAACGATTTTCAACAAATTCATACCATGGATAGCTATTTATAAGCCCTATCAACTGACATGAGTCTTATTTCTGGAAAAATTGCAGGAGCTCCGTTATATTCTTGAGAAAAATGGCGGATAATTACTAAAAAATCATGTTTTTCACGATTTTCTCAAAAATAGCTAGACCTTTTTTTCAAATTCATACCCTGTATAGTTATTTATCAGCCTATCCACTGGCATGAGTCTCCGTTCTGAGAAACTGATGTGGGTCCACCCCCATCCTTGAGAAATGGACTTAGTAACCTCCTTCTCGTGCATGAGTTAGGTAGGTAGCGCAGTTCATAAAAATAATACATAGTCGAGATATTTCATCTGTAGAACAGCTGTTTTGACGACTTTGAAAAAATCCATCGAATTTCACAATTTACACAAGGGAAAAAGGACTCTGAAAAAAATTATACGTACACATACACAGAAGTCTGATCGTTGTTTCAAATATGAGCAAGGAAAGTTGTGTGAGTGTACCACGCCAGATTTTTAGCAAACTATTCATTGAGAAAAAAATGCTCCAGAGAACTAACAGAAATGAATCGACCATATGATTTTTACATGGAAGATTTTTAAACAGATAATCATGATATCAGGTTAAAATAAAAACAAAAAATCTGGTGTGGCGCACTCACACAACTTTCCTTGCTGTTATGAAAATTGATCACCTGACGCTAGTGTGCACGCGCATCTCAAGTCTACTTTTAAACAAAGATCTAAGCCAGCTGATGACAGGACAATAACGCTGGAGACATACGAGGTCTGCTATCTCTTCATAGTGAATCATTTAATAGAATCAACAGTTGCCAACAGTTTGCAATTGGAATAATAACATTTTCTCGAATTTCGTGCTTATTTTCAATTTTAGGTGAAAATGTTACTGAACATTAATTGTAGAAATTTTCATGCTTAATTTTTTCCACTCAAAATTTTTTGTTTAAATTTTATCTGAAGCCTGATAATTGGGAATCTAAAATCGAACTTTGCATAGATGGGGCGGAGCTCCTGAAATTTTTACAGATATGAGACTTGTGGCAGTTGATAGAGCTTATCAATTACTATTTTTGTATAAATTTAATCGAAATCGTTGGAGCCGTTTTTGAGAAAATCACGAAAAACCCTGTTTTTGACAACATTTTTGCCATTTCAACCGCCATCTTGAATTGCATTTGATCGAAATTGTTTGTGTCGGATCCTTATATTGTAAGGACCTTAAGTTCCAAATTTCAAGACATTCCGTTAATTGGGAGATGAGATATCGTGTACACAGACGCACATACACTCATACACACACACACTCACACATACAGACCAATACCCAAAAACCACTTTTTTGGACTCAGGGGACCTTGAAACGTATAGAAATTCAGAAATTGGGGTACCTTAAATTTTTTCGGAAAGCAATACTTTCCTTACCTATGGTAATAGGGCAAGGAAAGTAAAAAAGCGAGCGTGTGTAAAAGACTTTTTTTATTGTGTAAAAGAGTTTTTGTTTCCGGTTTCCGAGCAACGAATTCGAATAATTATGATAAAACCTATTCATGTTGAGGGGGCGTTCGGTGCTATGCTGTTGCTATTCGGAACCGAATTGAAACCGAATTATCGTTTCACACTTATCGGAATTTGCCGAAAATGAAACGAACCGAATGTGTGTCAAACTAGCCAGTTCTAATATTTACATAAGGCCTATTGCATTTTTTTAAACATGTTTTAACTTACTCATTTCAATCATAAGATTGGCCGAATCATTATTTCACATACATTTCAAATCATTCTGATGCAGAGATATTGAATTTAGGTTGGCTATATTATGTTGAAAAGTTGAATAATTCAGTGAAATTTGACAGCTATATTTTCTATTCTATTGGAGTGGTTTAAGTGTTATGAATGTACACTGTGTGTTTTCTGGTAACCTTGATAAGTGGGTAGTTTCCATTGAAGCCTCATTCATATCCTCCGACACCAAACATAACGTGTCCGACGCAAACCGTCAAGAGTATATTATTGTTCACAATGTGTAATTGGGCATGCCGTTCCGTGTCGTTGGGCTCAGTTGCCGCAGGCAGACTATGTAAATACGACCATTTAAATCACATTGAAGCATACCTTGTTGGGCACACGTTACGTGTCAGTCAATGTCGGCAGTTATGAGTGAGGCTTTGAAGGGTAGAGTACAGACTTACTTACTCCATGGCACTACAGCCCATCCAGGGCCTTGGCCTCCTCAAGAATGCCTCTCCACTCCTCTCTGTCGGCAGTCTTGCGTCTCCACCCCCAAACGCCTATTTTCCGGAGATCATCTTCTACATCCTCCAGCCAGCGCTTGCATGGACGTCCTTTCAACCTTCTTCCACCTGGGTTTTCTCTGAAAACTTTTTTAACGGCTCTTTCATCGCTCATTCTTTCTACATGACCTAAGCAGCTCAAGCGTCTCACTTTGATCTCATGTACAATAGGTGGTTTTCTGTAAAGGTCATGCAGCCCTTGATTCAAATGAAGTCTCCATTCTCCATCAATACATACTGGACCATATATTCTTCTCAAAATCTTCCATTCCCATATACTCAGTAAGGTCTTCATCCTTCTTTTTCAAAACCCAGGTTTCTGCCCCGTATAACACAACTGGTTTTATAATAGTTTCATAGATTTGTTGTTTAATTTCCCTTGACAGTGTTTTGGATCTCAAGTATTGGCTAAGTGCATAATAACATCAATTTCCTGCCGCTATTTTTGCTTTTATATCAGAAGGGTAGAGTAAAGTATCTATTTTGCTAGCCATGTTTTAAAAATATAGTGAATTCATTATAATTATTTACTTTTCTTTCTGTATAGTATACCAATCCCGTTGCATCCCACATAGCCTAGTATATTATATCCTGCTGCTCTTTTATTTAGTTTTAGTTTACCAGAGATTGACAATAATGGTGTAACAATCAAAACATGTATCTCGTATTTTAATAAACAAGTTATGTGTTGTGACAATCTCAAGTATTTTTATTCATTATAATTATTTTAGGCGGAACTTTCGTGATGATGATTACAAGAATATAATAATTTTATAACATTTTTATTAGCTCGGAACTTCTCAATGAGCTAAGTATTTGCCCCAAGCTAAGTTTCACGTGCCCCAAGTTGTACGCCTACCACAATTTGAGAACCACGACTTGTCTAATAAGTTGATTGTTTCTATTGCAGCTTACAATCACGGAAACCTGTCTGGCCTCATGGCTAGATGCAACATGAGAATTAAGCAGCACGTTCGATTGAGCATACAATGTAATTTGTCATTGTAGTGAGCGGACGATCTCGAGAGAAAGCCGAGGAATAATGAAGAAATGAATTTGTAAGTGACTCATATAATACATAGGATTTTCTATAATCAATATAGTTTTTTATTAGATATTATTTTTTTAATACATTAGATTTAAAAGTATAGTTGGAGAGGGCGCTAGTGAAGCAAAATATGGAACTTTTGTATTGGAGTAGAATGGCAAACAAATATAAAATGATTAATAACTGATTGTGATCTGCCTTCACTACAGAAACTGTGTAATCAGTAATTGGTGTGAAGTTCCTTACTTTTTGTGTCTATGATATTAATAAGAAGTGTCCACAATAATCTTTAGTATCCACTTCCTTTGGTCTACTAAAGTTGTTCAATAGAATATTGTTACTGAGATCATTCTACCTACTTTGCGGCTTTAACCATCATGAAAATAATGAAAAATTTAAATTTTTTATTTTCTCGAAGATCCATGATGTAAATCTCAGAAAATCCATGATGTAGGCTAACCATCATGAAAATCATGAAAAATTGAAATTTTTTATTTTCTCGAAATCCATGATGTAAATCTCAGAAAATCCATGATGTAGGTTAAGAAGCGGGAGGTAAGAACCCTTCAAGATAATAAACAGAGGACGACCCTAACGTTTGTAAATGTGAAGGAATCTTAACAAACAATAGCATATTCTTTCCAGCTCATCAAGCCAGTATGAATCCACAAATTCGGTCAAATTATGGAAATTTCAACACAGAGAGTAGGCTTATTTTAAAGTTTTCTCAAAAAAGGCTATCTTGGTTTCAAAATACTGATATCTTGAAAGTCTTTGATGATAAGAGCTTGTTTCAAATTGTAAAGAAAATCCCCTCTATCATAATTTATGCAATAGATAACTCTCAAAAAAGTTTTTCAATTGCATTCGATGTTTTTATCTGCAAATTGAACATTTAATTGTCAATACGTGCACAAAAGAGGAGAATTTTCTCTTTCATTTGTATCATCTCTATCATTAACACAATTTCTTAAAGACTTGGTGAAAGTTTGAAAAAATTCTTGCAAGCTTTTGCTGATTCTCTGACAATTCGATTAGTAAAGTTAAGAAAAAAGACTTATTGATTTCTGAAATGTATATTTCCTTATCCCTTGTATTCCTTCATTTGTAATTACATTTATTACTTAGTTGGTGTCTGCTAATAATTTTTTGTTTGTTTCAGGTAATACTTCTATGCTGTCCACTATGCTCCATCAACTAGCAACTAGTCTTTGATCGAGTTTTTCAACTGTAGGAGGGTAAATACCCTAAATATGCTATAATTATGCTGGCGACTTGCTGTTAATAAATAATTATCTCAAGCATATTCTTTCCATTCAAGTTTTCTGAAGCCTTGATCAATATGTTGAAACTCACATCAAATTCTTCAGTAATTTCGAATTTAGCGCCTTACCGCTCCGTCTGTTGCCAACTCAACAGCCATTGTTTTAACTATTCTCGATTTTGTCATTATTGTATTCTGTAGTTGTATTTCTTGTCTGATTTTGTATTATTGAGTATTTTTAGTGCCTCTCCATTTGGCATTGATTTGTTGATTGTAATTTTAATACGGTACTGAATATGAATTCAGATGTGTGTGGCAGTGTTTTTCTTTGCCACTTTTTCGCAATGGCTTCTTGTTTGTTCTACCACAGTGGTTCTACACACTACAGCATCTTTTCCTGGTTGTTCCTGATACATCTTTTTCAGTGACTGCAAAACTGATACTAATTCATCTAATCTTTTTGAACAATTACCTATGTATTCAAGTCGAAATTCATGAGCGGCGTCTCATTTCTCAGTGATTTCCAACAATTACTTCTCAATTTCTACAACATCGTTTGGTGACGTATTCTTATTCAGAACTCTAACCTATTATGGATTTCAAACACGTTGAAATTCGAACTAGCAATATTTATTATTATCAATTATTTTGAGAACTTTACATATCTTTATTCAACAAGACATACAAATCATTGATTTGGTTCACTTCATCAGGACTTACAATACTAGGACTCAATTTTTGCAAGCCTAGCCTAGCCTGCATTGACATACATTGTGCATGGTCCGGCCAGAGAATTCGAACTGTAGCGCCAAAATCCCAGACTACAGTTCTGCCAATAGCAGGCTTGTTTGCACCAGTGCCGCTTGTCGAGAAAAAAAGCCCCAGTCATTTTTGTTTCGTCGTTCAGTTTGTCTTGTCTCGTCCCCGTTGTTGTGAAGACCGAGTTTGTATTTTTTGTCATATAATTTCAATCGGAAATTTCTTGTAGATAATTGTTTGAGTGTAGTGTGTGTGAATTATGAGTATAACAGCGTAAATAGTGTTAAATTGAATTAATTTGAATCGGATTTGAATTTATAAAGAATCCAGTTTGAGCTTTGTTCAAAACCCAGTACATAGCCTGCAAGTTTAACACAGAATCAACGAAAAGACAGCCCGGAAGCCAGACCTGTCTTATTCCCAGATTTTCATCCCACCCTGAACCTGACCAAAACACCTAATAAAGGCTTAAAAGGGCAAGTAGACAAGATTGGATTAAATCTGGTGAGTTTTTGCTCTTTTTTATTGTTCATTAATGCAGAGTTTAACTGTACAAATAACCTGGCTCAAATTGAAGATTGAATTTTGCCCCTTGTTTGTATTTGATTATATAAATAGTAAATTACAGTCCTCTAGTAGCTCTAGCCTGAGCTTCGTTCAGAACAGTGCATCACGATTTTTCATGTAATCAGTGCCTACAAATTTTGAGATATTCCAACTTTGAACAATTATTCATCTTTAAAAACTACATTATTCTCTCCATGGTACATCATCCTTGCTGAAACCCTGGTTCCTGGATTTCAAGTTTCATTGAATCTCCTTATTCAACTCTGGTTCCTGATATTCAAATTTCTCTGGACATTGAGATTGGTTGGCAGCACACTTGAAAGGCGATATCTGTTCCTTTTATTAACTTATTCACCTGATTATTTACAACAATTCTATTACTGATTTGAATAATAGTTATTCTCATAGCTGGCCTGGAAATTTGCCAGCCATTTTGAAATTACCTGCTCAGACCTACTACAAATTTATTACATTGAATTTGAACTATTCTAATAGCTAGCCTAGAGATTTTTGCCAGTCATTTAAAATAATTTTTATTATTTAAACTACTTACTTTCACTGGCATTTGTATATTAATACATTACTTGTATTTGACTCATTTTGTATCATCCTTTGGTGATACTTAAGGTTAATAAGCTTTTTCATTTCAATAATTTACTTCATTAAGTCAAAGCAGTTTTAAACATTTTGATTGATTAATTTAAGGTTATTTTTTCTAGTTTCAATTGTTTCCAAATCAATTAAATTCTCAGATTCAATCATTCATAATTCAGTAATTTATTTTCAATATCAATTAATAGCCTACAGTTTAAATATTCCAAATTTTACTTACATTACTGATTTTTCAATTTGCTAATAAATATTAGGCTCACTACTTTTATACTATTTTTCAATACTGTATTTCTCTTCACAGATACTTTGGATTAATTTTCAATTTTGGGCATCGAATGCCATCTTAATAATATTTTTGGATTATATAGCATACCTATTTTTGACCATCCTCTATGGCATATATTCAATATTTGTAATTGTTTTACTATTGAAGCCCGGGAGCTTCCCTCATTAAAATTTATTACTATTATCATCAATAAATATTATATATTGTTGAATCTGTTTTATTATTGAATGATGCCTGCTCTTTACTTTAATTCTTGAACCTTGCTCTCTCATCTGATGATAAGGGAACAAGGCTCTGGTCCTCCTGGTTTTTATTTCACTACTATCAATTCTCATTCATTCTCCAGTGAAGTGGCACATGTTTACTCAACTCCCCAGTGGCATCAGTTGTAATTTGATCATAAGCAGTCCACTGCCAGTTGTGCGGAGTGCATGCAATGCTTCATTGTTTGGTCCTCCGGGCCGGATTTACCAGTGCATGATTGATTTATCAAATTTGAATTTTTATTTAAAATTTATTCATTCAGAATTGCTCCAGGACAACATTCTCAATGCAAAATTAACTGTATCCCATGCCTGCATCATTCAATTCAATGATACTTACTTACTTTCCGAGTCTGGTCAACACTTCCAAAAAATAGCTGCCACCATGGCATTGTCAGATGCTAAAGTTAGGTCTTCATTAGTGCAGGGTTGGTCCATGAGAGGGCAGCAGTATGAATGTTTTTGGTCTTGGATTTCTCCACATCTGCAGTTTAGGTCCATATTTCCTTCCAGGTACCCCCACTTCATCATGTTTGATTTGCAGTTTGCTACTCCCACCCGCAGTTGGTTTAGTGATTTCCATACACTGTATGTAAGGTTTCCTCCAGTCAGTAATGTCTCGGACACCGTGACATGGGCCTTCTCTTTCCATAGTTCAAGATGGGCTGCTGTAGTAGTTGTCTGCAGTAGATAGGTCCTAGCCATGAAACTCTTCCTTGACTTAAGGCGTTTTGCTTGTATCTGATGTTAGTGAAGAGGGTGATGAGGGTCAGTTTCCTGCTTAGATCTTTCCACATCACCAGCCACTTTTCTCCTTATAGCGGGAGGTGCTATTCCTGCTAGAGGGTACACTTTATCAATTGGAGTAGGTTTCAAGCATCCAGCAGTCTCATTCTTGCAGTCTCATTCACCACTGTGTCAACTTTATTTGTATGAGCAGAAGCGGACCATACTGGAGCTGCGTATTCTGCAGCTGATAAACTAAGTGCAATTGCTGATGTTCGAAGTGTATGGGGGTTGGCTCCCCATGTGCTCCCAGTTAGTTTACGGATTATACAATTTTGTACAGCAACCTTTTTTCCTGTAGTTAAACAGTGCTCCTTAAATGACAGTGTTTGATCTAAGATCACTCCCAGGTATCTTGGTGTGGCACAGTGCTGAAGCTTCTGTCCTTGTCATGTTATATCAAGCTCTCGTTTGGCATCCCTGTTTCTCAGATGAAAAGCGCATGTTTGTGTCTTGATCGAATTTGTTTTCAGGTGGTTCCTCTTGTAGTATTCTGCCATATCTTCCAGGGCAGAAGATAGCTTATTCTCGACCACATCAAAAGAAGAGCCTTGTGCTGCCAAAGCTGTATCATCAGCATACATAAAAGATCTTGTTTTGCTTGGTACTGGTTGATCATTAGTATATATATTGAACAAGATTGGAGCAAGTATGCTGCCTTGTGGTAGTCCATTCTTCTGTATGTGCCATCTGCTCTTCTTTCCTTGGAGAAAGACCTGGAAATGTTGGTTTTGAAGCAAACTTCCAATGACAGAGGTTAGTCTGAAATCCCTGGTGAAATCATACACCTTCTTCAACAGAATTCTGTGATTTACTGTATTGTATGCAGCTGTTAAATCCACGAAACACACACCTGTGATATCTCCCCTCTCAAACCCATCTTCAATGTGCTGTGTCAGATTAAGCACCTGTCCACAACACAATTCGCCTGGCCTAAAGCCTGCTTGCTCAGGTATGAACTTTGTTTCAAGGAAACCAGCTATTCGGTTTAGAATCATGCATTCAAAGGCTTTGAAAGTTTGACATAGAAGAGATACTGGCCAATAAATCTTTGGATCATTAAGGTCTTTACCAGGCTTAGGCAAGGAACAGATATTCGCTTTTCTCCATGATTTTGGCATTTGCAGTTTATTAACACAGCTATTCATCATAGCAAGCAGCCATTCAAGGGTTTTATGTCCGAAATGTTTGATCTGTTCATCCCTGATTCCATCAATACCAGCAGCTCTGTTTGATTTGAGAGACTTTATTGCAATATCAAGCTCTATTGAAGAAAATGGTGACTCAAGGAAGTTGTTTTCATTCTGAATATCACGTTGTATTTGCATATGGTGTTTGATACCACTAGTCTTTCCATTCAGCAACAGCTGAGTAGCTATCTGGTCAGCTGTCACTTTGGTTTGGATGTCCTTTGGCTCAGTAGGATCGCCACTCAGATTCTCGAGGTGCCTCCATGCTCTACGGCTGTTTATTTTCATATCCAAGTTTTCCATCAAACTAGTCCATCTTTCTCGCCTGTTTGTTGATATTATTTCCATGATTTCTTCACCGGCTTCAACTGTTTCCTCTGAAAAAGGGTCATTTTTGTACATTCTCTGATATTGCTTCAACATTTCCTTTTTGCTTCCATCAAGTCCTGGCAAATAATTAGTCCTGCATCCTCGTGGAATCATCTGTCTTGATATCCTCTGAACCTGTTCGACAAAAACCTCATAGTTTTCTGGATCTGGCTGAATGCTTTGTACTTCTTCATCAAGTGTTTCACTGAAATGCTTCCAATCGGCCTTTTTGAAATTAAACCGTCTTTTGAAGGGAACTCTTTCTGGTTTTACAGGTGCCTGCAGATGACAGATAATTGGCCTGTGTTATGATCTTGGGATTGGATTGCCCACTGTTTTGAAACATTGCCCTCCGATTTTTGAGCTGGAAAAAATGTTGTCAGGATTATATCCCCTTCTCCATCGTCCACTATTAAATGATGACGGTAATTTAGGATCATGGATCAGCTGTAGGTTGTGGGATTCTGCCCATGATTCCAGCCTTTCCCCATCTGCATTGGTGTTTGTGTAGCCCCATGATGTACTCTGGCTATTAAAATCCCCCATGATCAAGTTTACATCTTGATAATCAAAAGTGCTTGGTTCTTTGAAATTGAAAACGGCACTTGGTGGTTTGTATACAGAGGTGATGCTCAGATGTTTTGTTTTAACATTCAGGATTTCAATATCATCTCTTTCAGTGTACAATGAGGCTAGGACAGGTAAACTCGGTGTACAAAAAATAGCACTACCATATTTGTTGTGTGGCCTCTCCAAAACCAAATTCATGCCTGGAACATTTGGTCTGTGTCTTGTGCTGCCTTGATGCGTTTCTTGAACTATCAGAATATTGCATGAACTCTCCCTGCACATGTCAGATAGTAAGATTTCCTTATCTCTAGAAAAGCCTTCAATGTTAATTGAAATTGTCACAAATGGTCTTGAAAAAGACCGGTTGTGATGTTCTGATGACATCTCTAGGTGTGTTGGTGTTGCCGGTAGTGGAAGAATTTGCCATTCTACAATCGTTTCCAGGGTGCGCTTGATTGTGTTTTTCGTGCGTAGCATTTTTGTATTAGTTCACAATCTTCTGGGAGGCTTCTTCCATGCACCCCAATTCAATGATAATTTAGTTGTATACTGTATAGAATTATAGGATGTATTTATGTATAGATACTCACTTATTGTTTTCAACTTTCAGTCATATTGCTGGCTTCCAGTCATTGATCATTATCCATGCTGAGAAAACTGAGCCTTGCTGTCATCGCATTTCAAGTGAAGCTGTTCAATCTCAATGCTAAGCAACACTACTTGCCAATCAGCCTGTGCCTTTTGCACACTGAGAGCACTTCCTGCAATTTAAGGTCGTATACATTCATTTCTAAGCATGCCTGCCAACCGTCAGCAGCAAGCAGCTTTTGACAAGCTCAAAGCTTCTCAAGCATCCATGTCTACACAACTAGACTGGTTCATTGACAAGTATGACAACTATCAAGTCACTGATGAGGCAACCTTTCAAGAGTTGTCTCTCATAAAAACTGAAGTAGAAGGCATCTCTACTAAATACAAATCCAATCATGCTACACTTGTAGATCATTCTGAAGAGGATAATGATACATACTTTAGATTTTTTCAAATCTTTATTCGATTTTTAGCCAAAGTCAATGCTAACTTGAAAGGCTTCACTTACCAACAGGAACAACAGAACCATGCAACCCCTAATGTTCCTCCTTCTGTTGCCACTCAACCTGTACAACAAACATTTAGATAACCTGAAATTCCTATGCCAGTTTTATCTGGTTCCTTCCAACTTTGGAGAGAATTCAAAACTTCATTCACTAGTATTATCATTGTTTAACCATCAGTGATGCAATGAAACTTAGATATCTCAAGCAAGCATTATCTGGTGAAGCATTGGCACGAATCCAGAATATCACAGCTGGTGATGACAATTTCAAGGTAGCTTGGCGATTGCTTGAGGAGAGATATGAAAACCCACATCTAATAGCATCCAGTCATGTGTTTGCATTGGACAATCCACCAGCAATTAAAAAGAATTGTGCACAGTCACTCAGGGCTTATATAGATCATAATAAATCTAATATTGAAGCTCTTGAAGCTTTAAAGCTTGGTATTGAAATCAAAGATTTGATTTTTTCTCACAAAATATTGTCACATCTTGATCAATCCGCACTTAGGGATTGGGAAAAACGTTCCTCTTTCAACAAAATACCATCCTTGTCTATGGGAATTCCTGGAAACTCAATGTAAGGTTTGGGAAGCTATGTCTGCAAAGAACAATTCTCAACCAGCTCAAAAGCTGTTGCAGAAACCTCAAAGCAATTCAAATACTTATCAGCAAAACAGTAATCAACACGTCAATTTAATATAAGAACAAATTTTCAAACTTCCCAAATTATCACTCATAATGAGGTCTCAAATAAAAATTCAAATCAGTATTTCATGTTTATTCTGTCAAGGTCAGTCACACACTGTATTTGAGTGTGAAGCTTTATTGAAGTTGCAGCCATCTGCTCGACTTGATTCAATAAAATCAAGAAAATTATGCTTCAATTGTCTGAAGCCATATAATGCACATCACACATGCTCAACTAAAACTTGTCATCAGTGTGGCAAACGACACCACACTCTTCTTCATGATAGTTTTTCTTCCATTAAAGTAAAAGATCAAGTCATTTCCAATGCTATGGAGTCTAATTTTAATTAAGGTGACAATAGTCAACAAGATAATTTGCCATCATTGCAATTTATTCAAACCAACAGACAATCATTGTCTCCGGATCATGATAGTAACTCCGGTCAATCTGTTACTGTTCATAGCAATGTTGCTTCAGGTACTTCATCATTCAAACAATCTTTTGTTTCAGTGATACCTACAGCAAAAATTTTTGTTCAAGACAAATATGGCTGTTCAATTCCAGTTACAGCACTGCTTGATAGTGGTAGTGATTGTAACTTAATTTCCAATGAACTTGCAGTCAAGCTCAATCTTCCACCAGGCCATGTAGAAACACAAATTCACAGTGTTTGCTCTAATGAATCTGAGTCCTCAGTGTTGCATTGTCTGACTGTTAAATCCACTGATCATACTTGGTCAAGTCAGCAGTCATGTATAGTTGTTGAACAGATTTCACAAGCTATTCCTTCTTCAAAAATTGATTTGTACAATTCTACTATTCCTGACAATCTGAAATTGGCTGACCCCCAATTCTATCAATCGAAAAAATTGATATACTGCTTGGTGTTGAAGTCTTTGCCTCAATACTATCTTTTGGTCAGATCACCACTAATCCTGGTTCATTAATTCTTCAAAATAGTAAACTTGGCTGGATCATTTTTGGAAATTGTGAAACTACTTCCTCATCACAATCTTTTGATGAAGTCATCTCAAACTTTATCACTACTAGTGTATCAAGTCAACTCGAAAAATTTTGGAAGCTAGAAGAAGTTTCTAGTGTTGTTCCATTATCTGCTGAGGATAAGTTTGTAGAAGATCATTATAAAAATCATACTATTCGTCAAGATGATGGTAGGTTTATGGTCTCACTTCCAAGGAAGGATTCCTTTGATCTCTTAGGCAATTCAAGATGGCAAGCTGTCAAACGCTTTCATTCCCTGGAGAAAAGATTGTCATCCAATCCAGAATTGAAATCACAATATGTGTCATTTATGGATGAATATTTACAACTTGATCACATGATTCAAGCTCCTGAAATTGCAACAGATCAAAAGGCTTATTATCTACCAGATCATTGTGTTTTAAAACCAGATTCAACTTCTACAAAACTACATGTAGTTTTTGATGCTTCAGCCAAAACTATCAGTGGATTATCTTTGGATGATGTTTTACATGTAGGACCTACTGTACGACAAGAATTATTTCAAATTATTCTGCGCTTTAGAACTTACCCTAATCATGTAAGAACTGCTCATAACCCCTCTGATATTATATCACGTGGTTGTATGCCTCAAGAGCTTATTGATCATTGCCTTTGGTGGAATGGCCCTAAGTTTCTATCAATGCCCAGTTCTTCTTGGAGCTCAGTCTCATCAAATGTTCTTCTTTTACATGTTTCAAATGTTCTAGTATCCAATGCTAATACTCTGCAAATTTTTGTTCTATCTCAGATAATATCCAAATTTTCTGAATGTCACAAAATTATTCGCTCCACTGCTTTTCTGCTGCGATTCATTCAAAATTCACATAGTTCAATTGAGAATCATCATACTGGTTTTCCATCCATTGATGAACTTTCAAATGCTGAACTTCAACTTGTAAAGGCTGTTCAATGTGAAGCTTTTTCTACGGAATTAAACCTTCTAGCTGAGGATAAAGAGTTGTCATCAAAAAGCCCATTGAAGAATCTAACACCTTTTCTCCATTCAGATGGCACTATAAGAGTTGGTGGTCGTTTAGAAAATGCCAAAATTCCTTTTGAATATAAACATCAAGTTGTACTGCCAAGCAAACATAAATTTGTTAAAGCTTTAGTAATTGCAACTCATTTGTGCTTGCTTCATGCTGGAGTACAAAGCACCATGGCTGCTATTCGTCAGAAATATTGGATCATATCTACTCGCCGTACTGTTGAAAGTATCTTGCACACTTCTGAAGGTACTTACAAAAGACCTATCATAAGTATTGCTCCTCTTCCTCAGGACAATTCTGAATAATTCATCCTTTTGTTTCAACATATTCTCTTTATTTTTGTTTTTGTACAATTCTTTGAATTACACAACTGGCCTGGCTTATGTTGAAACTCACATAAAATTCTTCAGTAATTTTGAATTTAGCGCCTTCCAACTCCCTCTGTTGCCAACCCAACAGCCATTGTCATTAACTATTCTCGATTCTGTCATTATTGTATTCTGTAGTTGTATTTCTTGTCTGATTTTGTATTATTGAGTATTTTTAGTGCCTCTCCATTTGGCATTGATTTGTTGATTGTAATTCTAATACGGTACTGAATATGAATTCAGATGTGTGTGGCAGTGTTTTTCTTTGCCGCTTTTTCGGAATGGATTCTCGTTTGTTCTACCACAGTGGTTCTACGCACTACAGCATCTTTTCCTGGTTGTTCCTGATACATCTTTTTCAGTGACTGCAAAACTGATACTAATTCATCTAATCTTTTTGAACAATTACCTATGTATTCAAGTCGAAATTCATGAGCGGCGTCTCATTTCTCAGTGATTTCTAACAATTACTTCTCAATTTCTACAACATCGTTTGGTGACGTATTCTTATTCAGAACTCTAACCTATTATGGATTTCAAACACGTTGAAATTCGAACTAGCAATATTTATTATTATCAATTATTTTGAGAACTTTACATATCTTTATTCAACAAGACATACAAATCATTGATTTGGTTCACTTCATCAGGACTTACAATACTAGGACTCAATTTTTGCAAGCCTAGCCTAGCCTGCATTGACATACATTGTGCATCACGATTTTTCATGTAATCAGTGCCTACAAATTTTGAGATATTCCAACTTTGAACAATTATTCATCTTTAAAAACTACATTATTCTCTCCATGGTACATCATCCTTGCTGAAACCCTGGTTCCTGAATTTGAAGTTTCATTGAATCTCCTTATTCAACTCTGGTTCCTGATATTCAAATTTCTCCGGACATTGAGATTGGATGGCAGCACACTTGAAAGGCAATATCTGTTCCTTTTATTAACTTATTCACCTGATTATTTACAACAATTCTATTACTGATTTGAATAATAGTTATTCTCATAGCTGGCCTGGAGATTTGCCAGCCATTTTGAAATTACCTGCTCAGACCTACTACAAATTTATTACATTGAATTTGAACTATTCTAATAGCTAGCCTAGAGATTTTTGCCAGTCATTTAAAATAAGTTTTATTATTTAAACTACTTACGGCAAAATTCTAGCCGGCATGCTCCCCCTGTTATCTCAGTTATTATTGAAGATATCGACTCAAATTTTTTTTTTAAATAAAAGAGGAGGAAAAAATAAAGCGCGCTAGCCTATTTTTATACAATTTAGTTAGATTTTAATATTGGAAATAGCTGTTTCAAAACTAACCTTATTTTGAAGAATGGACGATTCTAAATATATTATTATCTCAACTATTTTTGAAGGTATCAACTCAATTTTTTTTTTTTTGATGAAAGAAGAAAGAAAAATAGGTGTTGCTTCTATGAATTTTATTTTGAAAGACTTTTTAAAACATTAAAAAAAAACAGTTTGAATTTCTGAAGTGAGACTCAACAATGAAGAATGAGGTTATGTAAACAATGAAGAATGAACTGTGATTAATGAAGCCAATAGCACAGCTGACTCATATTTTATGGCCGAATTAAAGATTTCAAAATAAGCGATTGCTCGAATGAATGTTCGCATCAATTCAACTTCTTCGAAAGTGATTGAAGAGGTAACTACAGGCAAGCATGGACATTGGAATACAATATAATTGATTAATCGATGAATTAAATAGAAATTAGATATTATTCTGGGGAGTTTTTCATTAAATTAACATTAACTTTCTAAAGCTGACCCTGAAACAGAACAGAAATTGGTAATTTTTGGTTTATGTGACTAACAATAATTGTATCTCACAATAAATTGTATCTCAACTATTTTTTAAGATATCAATCAATTTTTTTTAAATTGAAGAGGAAGAAAAAATAGGTGTCGGTAATATAAATTCTATCCTAAAATACTAATTTAAACATTAAAAAAACAATTAGGTTCTGGTCAATTTATGTCAGGTTCAAGTCATTTATATTTATAGTAATTAAGATGATTGAATAGAACAATTGAACATTGAGATAGGATTCAAGAGTTAAGATAAAGAGATTTTTCAATAGTGGAGACTCTTTGAGTATGGAAAGAACTATAATGTTAAGAACTAGGAGTTGAAGAAGTGGTGGACAATGTACAAAACTTTACTATTAATCACATTTTCTTATGACAATGATACATTTTAATTGAATGAACTTGTTATATATATATATTTGAACTACCGCCTCAACAGAGTAGTCAACATAAAATATTGCACAGAAATGAAGAAAACACTGATTCAATTTATTACCAACAACATTTATTTTACATGAATATGATATGAATATTACAAACATTTGCATTATAATCTAAATTATTATCCATTGTACATTTCTACACTACAACATTCAAAAAGATCAGACAGGCATTGAATTTGAAACACAAAGACAGACACATTCATAAGGCGCTGTTCACCTGTTCTAGTATTTTCTATTCTGTATCGTATTCGACTTAACAATAATATAAAGTGTTCAATAAAGATCATTGAAATAATTCTACTGAGAGTTCTTATTCTTTCAAAAATACACAACAGAACTCTTGAATCAAGTCAAATAATTACTAACTTGAACAAGTATGACCAAAGCTTACTGAGCCTGGGCCAAGAACAGATCTCTCCTAAACTAAACTTTTTCTAATCTGAGATTTTCCTAAAATTAGCTTCACCTAACTAGAGTTTTTCCCAACCTAAAGCTTTTCCTAACCTAAGCTTTAACTAACCAAAGCTTTTCCTAACATAAGCTTTACCTAACCTTAGCTTCTCCTAACCTTAGCTTCTTCTAACCTAAGCTTTCCCTAACACTTGACTTTTTCCTGACCTAAGCTTCTCCTAACCTTTGCTTCTCCTAACCTAAGTTTTTCCTAACTCAAAGCTTTCCCTAACCTAAAGCTTATCCTAACCTATGCTTTCACTAACCAAAGCTTTCCCTAACCCTAGCTTTTCCTAACCTGAGCTTTACCTAACGTTAGCTTCTCCTAACCTAAGTTTTACTAACCCAAGCTTTACCTAACCTTAACTTTTCCCAACCAAAGCTTTTCCCAACCTAAGCTTTTCCTAACCTTGGCTTCTCCTAACCTAAGTTCCTCCTAACTCAAAGGTTTTCCTCAACTAAGCCTTCACTAACCAAAGCTTTTCCCAACCTAAGCTTTCACAAACCAAAGCTTTTCCTAACCTAAGCTTCCTCTAACCTAATCTTTTCCTAACCCAACAGTTTCCTAACCTAAGTTTCTCCTAACCCAAGCTTCTCCTAACCTAAGCTTTTCCTAACCTAAAGCTTTTCCTAACCTTAGCTTCTTCTAACCTAAGCTTTCACTAACCAAAGCTTTCCTTAATCAAAGCTTTTCCTAACCTAAGCTTTTCCTAACCTGAGCTTTTCCTAACCTGAGCTTCCACTAACCAAAGCTTTCCCTAACCTAAGCTTTACCTAACCTTAGATTCTCCCAACCTTAGCTTCTCCTAACCTAAGCTTTCCTAACCAAAGCTTTTCCCAACCTAAGCTTATCCCTCACCCAAGCTTTTCTCAACCTAAGCTTTTCCTAATCAAAGCTTTTCCCAACCTTAGCTTCTCCTAACCTGAGCTTTTCCTAACCTTATCTTTTCCTAACATAGGCTTTCCCTAACCTTAGCTTCTCCTAACCTTAGCTTCTTCTAACCTAAGCTTTCCCTAACACTTGACTTTTTCCTGACCTAAGCTTATCCTAACCTTTGCTTCTCCTAACCTAAGTTTTTCCCAACTCAAAGCTTTCCCTAACCTAAAGCTTTTCCTAACCTAAGCTTTCACTAACCAAAGCTTTCCCTAACCCTAGCTTTTCCTAACCTAAGCTTTACCTAACGTTAGCTTCTCCTAACCTAAGTTTTACCTAACCCAAGCTTTACCTAACCTTAACTTTTCCCAACCAAAGCTTTTCCCAACCTAAGCTTTTCCTAACCTGAGCTTTTTCCCAGCCTATGCTTTTCCTAACCTTAGCTTCTCCTTACCTAAGTTTCTCCTAACTCAAATGATTTCCTCAACTAAGCCTTCACTAACCAAAGCTTTCCCCAACCAAAGCTTTTCCCAACCAAAGCTTTTCCCAACCTAAGCTTTCACAAACCAAAGCTTTTGCTAACTAAAGCTTTTCCTAACCTGAGCTTCCTCTAACCTAATCTTTTCCTAACCCAACAGTTTCCTAACCTAAGTTTCTCCTAACCCAAGCTTCTCCTAACCTAAGTTTCTCCTAACTCAAAGCTTTTCCTAACCTAAGCTTTCACTAACCAAAGCTTTCCCTAATCAAAGCTTTTCCAACCTAAAAGCTTTTCCTAACCTGAGCTTTCACTAACCAAAGCTTCCCCTAACCTAAGCTTTACCTAACCTTAGATTCTCCTAACCTAAGCTTCTCCTAACCTGAGCTTTCCCCAATTTTAACTTTTCCCAACCAAAGCTTTTCCTAACCCATGCTTTTCTCAACCTAAGCTTTTCCTAACCTAAGCTTTTCCTAACCTAAGCTTTTCCTAACCTTGGCTTGACCTAACCTAAGTTTCTCCTAACTTGAAGCTTTTCCTCACCTAAGCTTTCACTAACCAAAGCTTTCCCTAACCTAAGCTTCACTCAACCTTAGATTCTCCCAACCTTAGCTTCTCCTAACCTAAGCTTTCCTAACCAGAGTTTTTCCCAACTTAAGCTTATTCCTCACCCAAGGTTTTCTTAACCTAAGCTTTCCCCAACCAAAGCTTCTCCTTACCTTAGCTTCTCCTAACCTGTGCTTTTCCTAACATAGGCTTTCCCTAACCTTAGATTTTTCCAACCTTAGCTTTTCCTCACCAATTTTTCCCCAACCTAAGCTTTCCCTAACTTGTGCTTTTTTTAACCTAAGCATTTCCTAATCGAAGCTTTCCCCAACCAAAGCTTTTCCTAACCTAAGCTTTCACAAACCAAAGCTTTTTCTAACCTAATTTTTCCCAACCCAACAGTTTCCTAGCCTAAGTATCTCCTAACCTAAGATTTTCTCAACCTAAGTGTTTCTAAGCTAATGCCTCCTAACCAAATCCTTTCTATGCAAAATCTTTCCAACCTAACCTCCCCTAACCTAACCTTTTTCAACCCAAACCTTTGTAACCTGAGTTTTTTATTATCCCCAACCCAACAAAGCCTAACTCGAACTAACAAATGCAGTCCAGCCCAACCATTGAGCTCCCCTCTAACCAAGCATTTTCCAACCTAATATAACAAAGCCTTACCAGATAAAGACTGAGCAACCCTCAGACTTGCTCAGTCTTCATCACTTAAGGTTTGATAGTCACATCAAACTTTGGTAGGTAGGGTTTCATCAATATCGTTAGATACAGGAGAAAATGTGGTCAGCAGTAATTATGGTTAGCTCCATTTAAAAATATTCTCAACATTTTTCAGGCAAACAACTGGCACATTTTTGATATTTTCCAGATTTCCTATCAACTTCATCAATAGCATTAAATACAGAAGAAAATGTGGTCAGAAGTAATGGTTAGCTCTTTGATGGAATTAGAATTTTTATTCAAATTTGATACATTTGAGTTCTAATTCAAAATTATTTTTTCCCAAAATTGGATTTTTTTTTTTTAAATTGAAGATAGGTAGTGAAAATTATAACTGGAACCGTTTTAAGCATAAGTTAGCCTGTGGTACTTTTCTGTAAGTTGTATAATTCTGAATGATTGAATAAATAAATAAACTTTAATTATTAATACCTAAATGAGACTTTACAAATTTAGTACCAATTGGGGTTTCCAATTTTTTCAAAAAAAAGTTTGAATTGGTTTGTTTTTTCAGATTGGTTTCTACAAGGATGCAGGTTTGATGCCTAGTGAGATCGGACTCCCCGATTATGTATTAAGTATTCCAATTATGGGAAAAAATGTAGAACAAATTATAATTTAAATATATCAAATTGAAGTTTGTAAAACAATAACAATAAAAAAACAATAAAATAAATATTGAACTCTTGAATCATTAATCGAACAAGTTGAAATCGGAATCTTTCTTATCGAGCAATTTCAAAAACCGATGACAACTCTATTTAGCATGCTTCAAATTTGTGACCTTTAGAGAATAGAGCAGCAACTCTATAACTCTACAACTCTATGGTGCTAGTAAAAACATGATAGTATTATAGGTTGGACAAAATTCAAAATTTGCTGTTAATATTAATAACATTAAATTTCATTGATTAGAATTGTTATTCAGTTACCGACACGTATTTTTTCTTCTTCTTTCATTAAAAAAATTTAGTCCCATAATATCTTTAATAATAGTTGATACAAATCATTATAATTTAGAATCGTCCATTCTATAGAATAAGGTTAGTTTTGAAACAGCTATTTCTAATATTAAAATTAAATCAAATGGTATAAAAATATGCTAGCGCGCTTTATTTTGTCTTCCTCTTTCATTTAAAAAAAAAATTGAGTCGATATCTTCAATAATAACTGAGATAATAGGGGGAGCATACCGGCTAGAGCTTAGCCCTACTTACTTTCACTGGCATTTGTATATTAATACATAACTTGTATTTGACTCATTTTGTATCATCCTTTGGTGATACTTAAGGTTAATAAGCTTTTTCATTTCAATAATTTACTTCATTAAGTCAAAGCAGTTTTAGACATTTTGATTGATTAATTTAAGGTTATTTTTTCTAGTTTCAATTGTTTCCAAATCAATTAAATTCTCAGATTCAATCATTCATAATTCAGTAATTTATTTTCAATATCAATTAATAGCCTACAGTTTAAATATTCCAAATTTTACTTACATTACTGATTTTTCAATTTGCTAATAAATATTAGGCTTACTACTTTTATACTATTTTTCAATACTGTATTTCTCTTCACAGATACTTTGGATTAATTTTCAATTTTGGGCATCGAATGCCATCTTAATAATATTTTTGGATTATATAGCATACCTATTTTTGACCATCCTCTATGGCATATATTCAATATTTGTAATTGTTTTACTATTGAAGCCCGGGAGCTTCCCTCATTAAAATTTATTACTATTATCATCAATAAATATTATATATTGTTGAATCTGTTTTATTATTGAATGATGCCTGCTCTTTACTTTAATTCTTGAACCTTGCTCTCTCATCTGATGATAAGGGAACAAGGCTCTGGTCCTCCTGGTTATTATTTCACTACTATCAATTCTCATTCATTCTCCAGTGAAGTGGCGCATGTTTACTCAACTCCCCAGTGCCATACAATGAATACAATGATTTGAATCAAGAATTTTTCTTGAGATTTTCAAATCAAGATTTGCTAAATTCTAGAAGATAATTCATGGAAAACTCCAATTTAAAAAGTTTACAGTAGCCTATAGAAAAATAATCTAGAAACAGGACGATCATATCAAATAATAAATGCTTTTTATTATAAAATTTATTGAATAATTGTCCAGTACACAATAGAAAAATAATCATAACTACGAATTTCAGACTTTATTGAAGATTTACAAGTGATTTGTATATAACAAGTAATTTGAAGCATGAATGAATAAAAAGTGATAGAATGCAACAATTTACGAGATATATTCAATTAGGTCATCAAATTTTCTATCAATACTAGTACATTTCAAGCGGTATATATATATATTAATTTGAACATGTAACACGATGTAGATAGGTGAAAAACACTTGGAGACTTACATTATAATCCGAAATTTTCGGTGGCTACGCCAACCTAAAGCTGCCACTGGAACAACGCCAAGAAAAGGTTGGCGTAGCCAATGAAAATTTCGGAAAATAATGAAATAATGTAAGTTTCCAAGTGTTTTTCACCTATCTGTATCGTGTTACCTGTTCAAATTAGTATTATAAAACTGTAAAGTGTTATGTGAATTATTTCTTTTTCTGGCAATAAATGAATTATTATAAAAAAGCACTTTGCTAAGCTCGATCAATAATAGTAGAGAATAGAGAACATTTACATATAAATACATAGAAAATTTGAAAAAATGAACATACAAATTTACAAAGAAAAACTGAATATTTTTTAATGTTAAAGTTCAAGAATCAAGAATTTTATAAAAAAATAAAACAACATTACAAAATGTAAGCAATAGGCTCAATCAATTATTTTATTCAGAAAAATGCATTACAAAATTGGTTTCACTAAACCTAAAAGATTTTACAGCAGGTGCCTACAAATTTAATAATAAAATACATAAATAGAATGATATGCTTGCTAACTTTAACAATAAACTAAGGAAATAAAATTCATGAAAAATAGGCTTTGTCAATAAAAGGTAAAATATCACAAGGTAGACCATACAAACAATAAAATTTACACATACACATTGAGTTATTCCAGTTACTCATTAACAGAATAAAAAGCTTTAGACTTGAGCCATTCATCAACAGCAATACAAAACGTTTTCAATGGTAACTGCTTAACATTATCTGGTAGTAAATTAGACATGCAAATTTGTAGGTACTTATGACTCTTCAGAGTTTTAGTCAATCTAACTGTAGGTCTAGTTATATCATCCTTATGTCTAATGTAATGTGAATGTACAGAAATATTTATATATATTAGCCCTTTCTCTTCTGTTTTGTACCTTTCTCTTATAATGATGAATACTCTATGAACTCCTTTCAACTATCCCAATTCACATAGTCCCAATAATTTTGTCATACTTAATATTATACAACTTAACTTAACCTATAATCTAACTTACCCATATCTCAATGTTATCTCATACTTCATTGGATAACTAGAATATGTTAACTTTTTGTTAATTTCTATCTAATTCCTAACTTCACATTAGCTACTCCCCTGTGTTGAAATAACTCAATAATATATTAGCAATAGCCTATAGCCCAATATTATTGACTGACCATGCTGTCTGTTATCCTATTTTGTTAATTCCAATATTCTTATAACCTAACACTGATTACTTCCTTGTTTTTGTAATAATTAATTATTTATGAATAATAATCTTTATCCTGATATTCTCCACTCACCAACTTCTATCCTAATAGTAAATTAGCTCTCTCTACCAATTCCTATCTTGCTTTGTGATTGTTGATTTATCCTAAACTGAGCCAATCTACTTACTTCCTTGCTTTCACATTTACATAGTACTCAATATCCCTTCTCTCATTTCCCTCAACGTTAAACACCATGCTACAATTTCATCTTAACTTTGCTTGCAATTACTGGTTCCAACAAATTCATTTCCATTCCAAAAAACTCTCCAAATACATTAGTCATGTTGAATTCCTCTCCACCTTCAAGCTTCTTCAAATACCTCCAAATGGTTTATCAATACAACTCCCACTATCTGGTCTTTCTCCCCAATTCCACCCAACTTTGTTCAAATTCCAACATCAGATTTCACTGCAGTTTCTTGATATTGTTCATGAACAGTACACTCTATCTGTCAACTCCAATCTCGGTCAACTTATGTCTTTTGTCAAACTGATTAATTTCCACAATGATCCTTCCCTATCCAATATTTGTGATGAAATCCTCATGAAATCAGATTGTGCTCTAGAGAAAAACAGAAACTCTCACCTTGAAAAACTTTCTTCCCTGTACAAATCCCACTTCCAAAATTACCTGCCTCTTCAAATGCATCATTCCAACATTCCCAACCCCCCGCCCCCCTCATCTGTGACAAACCCAGCCTTGCCTCAATCTTGAACCTACCACCACCCTGCCATATTCCGCCCTCCTTACCCAAACGTAAGCCCCAACAATCTACATCTCCTTCAATTCATCAAGAAAACGTTGAAAATCCCACTGTCCTCAACCTATCCTCAAGAAACCTTTCACCTACAGATCAATCAGTCCTCAACAAGGGTCTCTCTTTTGCCCCAACTCCCAAACTTAATGCCATAAACCTTCTCTCTGATACTGTTCACTTCACTAGATATCTCAGATGGCAAGTATACTTCAGTGGCAACAACACTTCTGACCCTTCTTGCCCTCCCCCCTCGACTACTTCTGACCAAATCATCAAGAGTTTGCCCCAAAATCCAATCGTGAACCCAAGTCTCTCCCAGCCAACCACCCTGTTGAAATCTTCTGCAATTTACTCCTGAACAAAGTCAGCTCTAAAAAATTCATTGAATCCCTCACTCCAACCCCCAACCTCACACCCCAAGAGTTCAAATCCATCAAAGACCTTCACTCTGACCCCAGTATTTTCATCACCAAAGCTGACAAAAGCTCAACTGTAGTCTTACTGAACACCACAGATTACATCAATGAAGCCAACCGGCAACTCACCAACCCTGAACAGTATCAACTCCTGCCTTCTGACCCTACTCCATGAATCCAAAAGAAAGTTTTCAAATTTCTGATGCAATACAGTCCATCTGAAGGCCTCTCGGACTCAGACATCAACATCCTTTCGCCAGACTCTCCCAACACACCACACTTCTATCTTCTTCCACAAATTCATAAAGAAGGCAATCCTGGTCGTCCCATTGTTTCAAGCATAAATAGCCCAACTGAACGAATCTCTGCCCTTGTTGATTTCCACCTCCAACCCATTGTTGCCTCCCTACCCTCTCATATCAGAGATTCCTTCCACTTCATAGATATTCTAAGAAACACAACCCTTCCAACTGACCAACAACTCCTTCTTGTTACCATTGATGTAGCCTCCCTCTACACTTCCATCCCCCATTCTGAAGGCTTAAAATCCCTTGAGCATTTCCTTTCCTCACAACCCACACCCTCCACCCCTTCAACCACCTTCCTAGTAAACCTTGCCAAACTGGTACTCACAAGCAATGCCCTCAGGTTTGAAGATAAATATTATCTTCAAACCCAGGATGCAGCCATGGGCACCAGGATGGCACCATCCTATGCAAACCTATTCATGGGCCTCCTTGAACAGGATTTCCTTTCCAAACAAACCCTATCCCCCTTGATATGGCTCCGTTTCATTGACAACATATTCCTCATATTGCCTCATGGACATGATACCCTCTCCCACTTCCACAATCAACTCAACTCCAACTACTCTGTCTCTTTCACCTGGAATATTTCTGAATCCTCCATCAACTTCCTAGATGTCAATGTAATCCTTTCCAACTCCAATACCTTATCCACCAATACTTTCACCCACACTCAACAGTTCCTACACTTTGAGAGTTGCCATCCCTACCACATCAAAAGATCCCTCCCACGTTCCCTCTCAATCCGAGGCCAAAAACTTTGCAGTGATCCCCACCATCTTGACCAGTACCTCAAAAAACTCCACCAATCCCTCCTGAAATGTAACTATCCTGAAAGGTTGTTACAGAAACAAATCTCCTCCAAAACTGGCACTAATCCAACCACTAAAAATTCCCAAATCCCGCAAACTCCAAAGCTCTGTACCACCTACTTCCCTGGAATCGAAAACCTCAAACCTGTCCTTAAAGATCTGTTCCATGTCGTCTCCTCCAATCCCTCTACCAAACACCTTTTCCAGCAACCACCCACCCTCATTTATAAGCAACCTCCCAACCTCAAAAAATTTTTCAGTAAAAACAAATCGACCAAGTCATTGCTCACACTATGTATTCCTCCATAGAGGAATACATGGATAATTAGTGGATACATTTCAATAATCATGCACTTATAAATAGCTGTCCTACAGTGAAGGTTTCTGTACAAGTTTTGAAAAAATGAAATATATATTATGTAATAGTAGTTTATTATTTCATTTACTCAATTATGAAGCTCCAGATGTCCAGGTTGACACCAAAGGCGGCCAGCATCCTTGAGTGGAAACTTTCCAGATAATTGTTTGTTCTTCGAGGCGCCTGGAATGTTGACAGGCTTTCCACTCCGATCACCCCCACCCAATACCTCCTCACGTAAGCGACTGCGTTTTGCAATCGTCGATCAAGGTTTCCCTCGTCGATGTAGTTGCTGATGGCATTCAGACCATCAGCAATGCCATAAGGAGGGACCCGGTCATCGTGAGGAGGCCCCGGGTGTGGTGGCAAGTGTAGAAGAGCCATGAACATTTTTACAACTTTTTTGACCTCGAAGTCAGCCCGTATTGAAGCAGTAAGGCCTTCAGCTACCACGTAACGCCAAATCGCCTGAAAAATAAGTTACGGTTCATGTTACCTACAATTTTTGGAGTCATGTCTAGTCTAATGATATAAGAGTGAAAACTCTTTGTCATTGTCAACAGTTTAATTAATGAATTTTTAACAATTATTCTGAAGTCTATGGTTTAGGATAGTATATAATGAACAATTTCTTCTGTTAGCCACCATTCAAATGTACAATTCAAAATCCCTCTGGGTGTATTTTTGTGCTCTAAAATCTTAGATCAGGTAGAACGCTCTATCCCATATAGATTTCCTGGTACACCTGACAACAATACTTCTTGTATTGTGAAAAACACCTAATTGTTACCCTACTGATATTAACAACTTAAATCAGCACTCACTTGACAAAAGTGGAACCAGCATCCTATATGCCGCGCTTCTGGGAATACCGCCCTGATGGCATTCACCTGTCCGACTTCGAAGTCAGTGGTGATCGTCATGAAATTCCAATTTAGGAAGTTTTCACGCATGTGACTAAGCACGCGCCGGTAGCTGTCCTCCGTTCTCCTCTTCATGAGGAAGAACGCCACTGGCACAGCCTGAAACAAATAAGCCAATCACTAATCTTATTGCAAAAAAATTTGGTGTGGCACACTCACACCATTTTTTTTACCATTGTGATATTTTCAATTCATAAGCTGCGTTTCCACCAAAGTTATTAACAAAAATTTTATTCTTCTGTCCTTATAGATTTTATTAGATTGAACGGAACTTGACAAACACATTTATGTTCATTGTGTGTATGATAAGTTATGTTCAATCTAATAGAATCTATAACAACAAAGAAATAATTATTTGGTTAATAACGTTGGTGTAAACGCAGCTATAATTTAATGGCATTATTTTAGACAGAATTGAGGAACTTTCACGTCTCCCAGTATAAATCATAAAATCTTGTGAAAATCATGATACATCTTATTGATCAAGTTATTAATTGAAATATCAATTACTGTATTTCGTTTATTTTGCTGCTTTGTTTTTAACTGCATAATGTTGCAAGTTTTTAACTGAAATATTGATAACAACTAATAAACAAACTAATACAAGTTGCTAAACACATGTTCCACACGTGTGAAAAATAGCAGGTGATTCGCCACACATGTGTTAATTTCTTCCATGTAACACACGTTCAAAATATTATCAACTACACATTTTTCGGTCTATCCATGTAATAGAAATAAAATGCAATTTCTTAAAGATTTCTTCAATTTCTTTTGTGGAGGGTGAATTCTGCTGATTTCAGAAAACTCTCCTGAGCTTGAATAATTTTATTTATATCAGGCAATACCATGTAATGGAGAATCCTTAAAAATTAAATGCTTTCAATCCAGAAATTAGGATTTCAATATAGGAAATTATTAAAAACAGCTTCAGAGTTCAAGCAAGTTTTCAATAAAACTTGTCCATTACTAAATAAAAATAATTCAGAGTTCACTTGAAATGTTAACATGGAAGAAATTTCGCCAATTATATAAATTTCAAAACAAACTTTGCAATTTGAACATCAAACGTTTGAGGGGATCGATTCTATTGGGAAATATAGATTTTTTGATACCGAGATCGATCTCCTTATCTTATGATTCGTTTCTCTGATAATGCCTCGAACCGAACTGTTTATCTTACTGCTTATCAACCTCGGCTGACGTATTCTATTGAACTAGATGAAGATGTAAGTATTTGAAAATGTTTTTTAAATAATCAGCGTTTTACTCACAACATCCACGTACAAAACGTGTACTGAAAAAAATTGGTGCACTCCCTCTGGTCGTCTTGGTAGTGTTTTGAATGTTGCGTCCATGAGTAGCTGGGAGGCCTCCGCTGGGTGCCGCCGCAGATGGGCCACCATCCTCTGGCTAACGAAGCCCTCGGCCAGTGTCTCCCCGTCGGCACCCCTTATCGGCTCATCGAGGAAGAATTGTGAACCAACCGATGTGGATCGTAATTCCTCACGACCCACTTGGCTCATTTCCTCCGTCATGTCCTCAAGGGTGCGAGGAATGGCCGGCTGAGTTGCTCCTCTCGCCCTTTTCATGGCCCTGCTGGCGCCAGTAGCGGGAATCTCGTAGGAAGCCTCTGGATCTCTAAAAAAAGCATTCATTTCTCAATCGAATGTCAAAATATTATTTGTGTCATTTTCAATAAACTGTGTCATTTTCAGATCACCCGGTCTTGTCCGGTGTTTAATAAATAAGGGCATCTATTCATCCTCCTTAATTGTAACTGCCATACGTTAAAATATCATCTGTTTAATAGGGTGCCTCAATATAGGGTGCATAATGATATTTATTTCACCATAAGATTAACATTGGATCCTCTTCGGTCCTTTAGGGAACCCAATTGAGTTTGGGCTGAATTGATGGCTTATAAACCTTCTCCTTCAAATTATATATATATATATATATATATATATATATACCATGTCTCATGGCGAACGGTTCAACGGTTTCCGAGTCTGTAGACTTCATACAAACAAACCAACACTCTCTTTTATATATAAGATTTTACAATAAAAATAAAATAAATAACATTCTACTAATGAAGGACCCAAAAATGTTTGACTCTTTACCATTACTTTATTATGCGAAGATTTCTGGAAAACCAAACTGGAAATTGTGTGAACAGCATTAAATTAGCAGTGTCCTTGTGGAGGATTGTTATTCCCATTCAATATTGTGAAAAACTGGAGCATTGTGATCATATTACCGTATAAAATACAATTACCATAACATTTAAAAGTTATTATTGCAAGTCTACAGAACATTTTTCTCTACAATGTGCCTTTAATATAATTTATTGCATAGTACTAGAGTTCTTAATATAGACGCTTTTGGGATCTGCTCTACGATTTAGATTTTAAAATGACTTAGAATAAAAAAATTATTATCATGGGCATACCTCAATGCTTCTTCGTCTATGATTCTACCAACGGAAGACTCCGGCTCCTGCTGTGCCCGCTCTTTCAACCTCGCCATCATCTGCAGCCTCCTGCCTTCTACGTGGTCAGGTTGATGGTTGTGGAACTGTGTGGGCTGTTGAAGGTTGGCAGGATTGGAGACCCTTCCTCCAGTCCCATCGAGGCTCTGGTCATGCAATTTCTTTTCTTTTTCTCTTTGCACCTCAACAATCTGGAATCGATAACATCAAACCATTAAACCTACGTACTCAAGTAGCCTATCTATAATGTAAACAATTTTTTTCCACTGCAGACACAATTTAAAGAAAGTTATATTGATTTTTTAGAAATAATACCAGTTAATTATCGAATTTAGAAAGTCATCTTCAAACAATGTAAGTTAAGTGTGATACAATTAACTTATGCCATGGTCGCATGACAATATTGAGTTGACCTTATTCAAGGTAGGCCTATGCATTAGTGAGGGAGAAATAATTTTTTTGATAAAAAATAAAATATATTTTACATTGTTGGGGAACATTAGACAGGTGTTTAATAATAAAATTTAATGAATAATAGTAGATTGGATAGTAGATTGGATTGAATAATAGTAGATTCCTTCCTTCTATATGAATATACAGTCATACAAACTAGCGCCCTGTAGGGGCCTGTATACTTTTATGATTTAATGCTAGTACAGTAATTTTAAAACAATGTGTATACTATATTAATATATTATTTTAAATACTTCATGAGTAATTTATATTAAAAAATAGTAAGGTAAGTTACAGTTTCACGCACTGTACGGAAAACAAGCAAGCTGCTTTTTCCGCTGCACTGGTGGTCTTGTATTTTTGTGAAATCAATAGTCACAAACAGGCACTTACCTTCGGTTACCACGTACTCTTTCAACATGGTAGTAATAACCGTTGCCATCGCCATGTACAACACTTCCAGGCCTACTACCAGGCATGGTAATTGATGGCAATGGCTGGTTTCTGTTAGCAGGCCCTGGCTGCTGATCTGCGTCATGGCCTGCATCTCTCATGTAGAGGACGCACTTCATCAGCATTTGGAACTCCATCAAATCTATCCATTTCTGCGACAAAGATTTCTCGAGTTATTAATGCAATGTTGTATTAATTATGTCATATTTATCGTACTGTTTATGAACGATATAAATTGCATATATATGTCAATATTTCTAAATAATTCTTATTATTTCATAAGAAATAAAATACAGTATAAACTTTCAAATCATTTAGATATGAAAATTTATTGAAACTAGATAGGTAGCCTTAGAAAAACCTAAAAATCACTTGGTCAAGATCATCCAAATACTATACTTTCGAATCTGAATAATAATAATAATCAATAATCACTTTGCATCCGAATATTTCCAAAATTGCCAGAGTGGATCTAAAACTTGGATCACGCGATTAGCGTGAAAACTCTCTGGTTGGCTGAGTTCATATTGAAATAAGGCCTGCAATCTATCCAGCAAAATAAGAGCGTTCTATCAATAGTAGCCTAATTAGTTACATGCTAGTGTATACATTCCTAGATCTCAGCTTATTATCTACTAATATATATATATATATTATATATATATATATTATATATATATATATATTATATATATATATATATATATTAAAAATGGATGAGAGAACCCTTGCTCTACGTTCGCATTTTGTGCTTGAATCGCAAATACAACACTTCAAATTTCGTTCAATTCAACCAATTTCTTACAAGTTAGAGATTTTAAAATGAATTGCCATTGCTTAATAGGCAACATTTCAAAAAGTCACCGATTTGCTGCCTTCAAAAAGAGAGACCTACTGGCATATCTGTGCAGTGTGTTGTGCGCATGCACACAATGTCCGGGAATTTATTGAAAAATGAGGCATTTTTTCAGGAAATAGTATATTTCGCACCTAGAGTAGAAAATGAGATTTTTCCAGCTCGAAATCGGTTTTCAAGTCCGAGGCCGTAGGCCGAGGACTAGAAAAGATTGAGAGCTGGAAAAACATTTTTGCCCGTGGTGCGAACGATATTTTTCACCACACTACAGGTATTGCTGACAAAATAAATAAAGAATACTCATTAAGCTATCGTACCTATCTCTTGATTTTAGTGGTAGAAGATTTGCAGTCAGGATTTCAGATTCTTTTAAAATTTCACTTGGAATACCACAGTCATCTTCAAGCATTTTTGAAAATTCGGAATGCACTAATCAACAATAAATAATTGAATAAAACTGGTTACGAAGCGAATTAGTTTGATTCGAAACTGGAACTGAAATCATGGCGACTTCAGTTGTTGATGAAAGTGGACACTCGCCCGATCTAGCGGATGACTTATTAACTACTTCCATGAGCGGCTGGAAAGAGACAACTTTCTGACCTAGACCGGAAAAGAAACCCTTTTCTGACGTCGTCTGCAAACAAGGTCTTTCAGATCTACGTAGGGACTGGAAAACAGCTGCTTTCTGTGCAGTGTGGCGAAAAATTATTTTTCCTACAGTTACGTTGAAAAGTGGCCATTGCTGCACTGATTACAGAACGCAAAGAATCACTTTTCCGCTCTAGTGCGGGAAAAATTTTTCTGCACTCCAGATTTGCAACATGGCAACGCAAAATACTTAGTAGGTTATATGGAGCAACAGTGCAGCAAAATCAAAATGAAGTTGGTAACAGTGACTGCTGTGGCTGCTATAGTGAGCAGAGGTGCAACGAAGCACAACGCGCTAATTATTACTATTATATATTATATCGAGGACAGCAACAGCACAGTGCCACCACAGCACACACCACACAGCCGCCTCGCCATTCAAACACTACTAAGCTATTTGATGGATTTCAGGCAATTTTACCCATAATTACCCACTTTTCATATTCAATGGTAACTGTAGGAAAAACTTAATGTGAAATACGTGCGCAAAGTTCCTCTGCTGCACTCAAGAAACCATTCCGCCCTCGCCTACGGCTCGGGCGTAAACGTTTCTTTCGGTGCAGCAAACTGTCACTTTGCGCACTAGTTGCACAAATAACTCTTCTGATCTGGTAGCCCTAGATGGGATCATATATGACACATATTCTATACGTACGGTAACTGCGTTAATATGTGGTAGCGGTCAAGCGGTGGTCTAATATAATGATTTCAAACGATTCATCAAACGATCAAACTTATGAAACCTTATTTAATAAGCATGCCGGTACTCATATAATAATAATTATAAGCTTTCCACAATTGAATCTATTGATGGGTCACATTATGGTATGAGTTGATGAGAATCTGCATGGATTCTTGATTAAGATAGGCTAATAGCTCATCAAATTTCAGAACTATGTTTTCTCTAAGTAGGTACTGTATATTTTATGAGATCTTACCTGAATTTTGATCAGTGATATCTTAATCTAATTCCACCCTCAAGAGTCAAGAATAACTAAACAATAAGTAACTTATGTGAACTTTTAAAGTTGTAAGAGCTTATAACTTTCAGGCTATCAACGACACAAGCTGCAAACAGGAAACAGCAAGGATTGCAGGTTAACGGCGTCCAAAATGTCTAAAAAGTTGAGCCAAATATTTGAAAATTACAAAATAATTATCCGAAAGGTCGAAAAACACACGCATGGTCGCATGCCTCGTCAATGCTGTCGGAGCACTCAACCGCAGTATACATACAGTATGGAAACTTGGCTAGTACCCTGACGCTAAAATCCGCCATCTTGTTAGGAAGAGCCGCATTGTCTATATAGTGAGGTCCACGTTATAATGGTAGTGAATAAAGATAGAAGAATAGCGATGCCGATTAACAAATTATATTTTTACACTGTCAAAAACAAAATTGTCATTGTTGTGGACCAAGAAAAGGATAGTACCACCGTCTTTGTCGAATGATAGACAAGGATAGCAAAACCAAAGTTGATCAAATACTGTCATTATAACGTGAACCTCACTATAGTATTGATGGTAGGTTTGGATCACTTTAATGATCTGGATCAATTGATCTCATTCACTGCCACGAGCCAATCAGAAGACCAGGATTGGAACTTCTCAAGGTCACGTGACGTGTTTAGTATTGGCGTCATGTAAAAAGCATCGGTTAGATAGGCGATTGATTACAAGTTTCCATTCTGTACCTATTCTGTACCGCAACCACAATATACATACCGATCACTTTAGGAAATTCTGTTGGCAAGGTGTTTGAAAAATGCATGTTAATTCGTCTTCTTGAGCATCTTATGCAGAATGGAATATTGGCGCAGGAGCAGCATGGTTTTCAGAAGGATAAATCCACGAAGACGGCAATTGCATCTATGTTTGAGGACATAATTGACATGATGGACATGGGGAAAAAGACTGTTGGAGTTTTCCTGGATTTAAGCAAAGCTTTTGACTGTGTGGACCATGAAATCTTGATGAAGAAGTTGGAGAAAGTGGGTGTGAGAGGTATTGAGCTAGAGTGGTTCAGGTCCTATCTCCTGAATAGGTCTCAAGTTGTTGAGATTTCAAGGGTGGAAGATGGGCAGTTGATAAAACATTTATCGAATAGTCTATCAGTAAATGCAGGTGTCCCACAAGGAAGTATCCTTGGACCATTGTTGTTTCTTTTGTATGTGAATGACATACCACAGGGTAGAGTTTTATTATATGCTGACGACACTTCCTACATTTGTGGATCACAAGATGTGAATGTTTTAGAAATTGACACTTTTTTAAACATAAATGCCATAGCCCAATACCTTCAACAACTTAAGCATGGAATAAATGAATCGAAATCACAATACTTACAGTTTAGACATAAGAATAACTCTAGGCCAACACATAATATTAATGTCCAAGTAAATAATACAAATGTTGACAAGCCTCTTTTTGTTAAGTTCCTAGGGGTAGCTTTATACCAGTATTTATCATGGGATTACTATATTGATCAGCTTTGTAATAGAATCTCCTCAGGTGTTTTTGCACTCAGACAGATTAGAAGGTTAAATGATTCCAAACTGACAATGGCAGTCTTCCATTCCCTAATTATATCACATATTCGCTATGCCATTGTTGTTTGGGGTGGGTCCTGTCAGAATTTGGAGAGAGTTTTCAGGCTGCAGAAAAAAGCTATACGGTCAATAAAAGGAATTATGCCTCTCGAATCTTGCAGGAATCATTTCAAGGAGCTAGGCATTATCACCGTTCCCTCGCTTTACATTTATGAGGTGATTATGTACTTCAGGAGAAATAAGGCTTCGGCTAGAAATAGTGATTCCCACAGGTATCAAACCAGAAATAGAGGAGACTTTGCTTCCATGTACCATAGGACAGCTCTTTTTGAAAAGAAGCCAACATATATGGGTCTTAAATTTTTTAGAAAGCTTCATGTTGATATGAAAAACGTTGAAGATCTCAATTTATTCGGAAAGAAGTTAAAAGAGTTATTGATGGAAGGTGTATTTTATACCACACAGGAATATATGTTTAGGGAGGGGCCCTTTGTGTGTTGATATGTTTGTATGTGTGTGTATGTGTATGTATGTATGTATGTATATGAGTATGTGTCATGTGTATTTTTTCTTATTGAAAGTAATGTTTTCAAGCATTTTTTTTTTTGACAATTCTCATACTCTGTTAAGAGTCTCTGGGAAGATATTAAAAACAAACAAACATACAAACATACAGTATGGAAACTTGGCTAGTACCCTGATGCTAAAATCCGCCATCTTGTTAAGAAGCGCCGCATTGTAATAGTATTGATTGTAGATTCGGATCACTTTAATGATCCGGATCAATTTATCTCATTCACTGCCACGAGCCAATCAGAAGACCAGGATTGGAACTTCATTACAAGATACATTGATTTTTTGGCGGTACACGAAGTTCGCTTGGTAAGCTATAGTAGTACATAAATTAATGATAAATCTTCACTGTTCTTGCTGATACTGGAATTAATAAGTAACTAAACAAAATACAAAAAATACACCGCTCAACTATTATCATCTTTAGGCCTACATCATCTGTAATACCTATATCACCTTACTCTTTTCTAAGGCGGATTTAGCGCCGAAGCCGAGCTGAGCCGGGCGAATCTGCCTGCATTTGTACTGAAAGCAATTGTCAATTTCTCAATAATACAAAAAACAAAATACTGCGCAATACTGCCCACTACGTGGGCAGATCAAACTAAACTGAAAGAAGGCATAATCCGCTTAGCCGAAAACGCTTGAGTTGGGCATTAAACTGACTGCACAAATCTGCTCGGCTCAGTCCAGCGTTGGTTTGAATGATCCCGACTAAATCCTGCATAGTTAGCACACACATGGATTCCACTCAACTTGGCCCGGCCCAGCTTTGGTGTGATACCCCATTAAACTATAAATGTGGGGGCTGAAAAAAAACTGCTAAGTTCATTTCTTTCGAAATTGAGTTATTGGTACCACTGATATATGCTGTATTGTGTCTATAGTTACAGAATATTGAACTCTTACAAGCAAAAATATCTTGGAAATACTTTATTTTAATATCTGAAAAGTGGCCTTAGATGCAAAGTCTACAAAATTCAAGTTCAAATGTTGACATCTGTGAAGCAAAACCGATAAAATCCAATTCCACCTATCAGAGTCCATAATTTAGTCATGTGATCAATTTCAGTGATGGCCGCATGACCGCATCATTCTATTTGTTCTGAACAAAGCTCAGGCTAGAGCTACTAGAGGACTGTAATTTACTATTCAATTTATCAAATACTAACAAGGAGCAAAATTTGGTCTTCAATTTGAGCCAGGTTATTGGTACAGTCAAACTCTGCATTAATGAACAATAAAAAGAGCAAAAACTCACCAGATTTAATCCAATTTTGTCTACTTGCCCTTCGAAGCCTTTATTAGGTGTTTTGGTCAGATTCGAGGTGGGAAGAAATCTGGGAAAAAGATAGGTTTTCGCTTCCAGGCTGGTTTTCCGTGTTCAACTTGCAGGCTCTGTATACTGTATTTTTGAACAAAGCTCAAACTGGATTCTTTATAGATTCAAATGGATTCAATTCAACACTATTTACGCTGTTATATTTATAATTCACACACACTATACTCAAACAATTATCTACAAGAAATTTCCGATTGAAATTACATTACAAATTACAAACTCGGTCTTCACAACAAGACAACGAGACAAGACAAACTAAAATGGACGACTGAACAAGAACAAGATGACTGGGGCTTTTTTCTCCTCGACAAACCAAACAGCTGGACGATCGACACTAGCGCAAACAAGCCTGCTACGGGCAGAACTGTAGTCTGGGATTTGGCGCCACAATTCAAAAATGCTCTGGCCAAACCATACCCCCGCCTCTGAAAAACTATTTTTCAGCCAAGTTACAAAACTGAAAAAACCAAGGAAAGGAAAAAAATCCAGACATGCCAAAGAAGAACAAAAAACACCATCACAAAAAAAAACAACACAAAGAAAAAAAAATGCAACAAGCAAAACAACTATTGAGTTGGGAGTGGATACAGTTTTGTAACTGGTCTTTTATAAATACCAGTTTTTAGGCGAACACTCGCCACTCGAACCTCGCCGTCACTTCCCGGAAACACCTGTTTGATGACACCCAGTGGCCACTGCAATGGAGGTGTGTTTGGTTGGTCCACTACCACAACCGTTCCCACACTGATAGAAGTGGGTGATTTCAACCATTTTTTACGACTTTGGAGTTCGTGCAGGTACTCTCTTCTCCATCGGTTCCAGAACGATTGAATAAGTTGACCAATCAATTCATACCTGGTGAGACGATTCACAGGGACACTGTCCACGTCCCGCATGGGAAACGATTTCAACGGTGTTAGTGTCAAAAAGTGCGCTGGGGTTAAAGCCAGCGGTTCACACGGATCCTCACTCAGTACACACAGTGGGCGGGAATTCAGGACACCTTCAATCTGCACCAACACCGTGTTCAGTTCCTCATAGGTGAGAAGTTGATTGCCAATTACTCGGAACAGATGCAACTTTACAGATTTGACATTTGCCTCCCACAGACCTCCAAAATGCGGTGAACCAGGGGGAATGAATTTCCATTCAATTTTGTGTTCGGCGAGTTGACTAGTCAATGTGGTTTGAAACTCGGACGAATTCAAAAGTTGAGATATCTTTCGCAACTGTTCCTTGGCACCTACAAAATTAGTACCACAATCGGAATACATCACACGACAGGGTCCACGACGGGACAAAAAACGACGAAACGCGGCTAAAAACATGGGCGTTGATAGATCCGATACCAACTCAATATGTACCGCCTTTGTTGCCATACACACAAACAGACAAATGTAGGCTTTCAAAATACAAGGATTACGACGTCTCGTCATAGTAATACGCAAAGGACCAGCGTAATCCACACCACAATTTTCAAATGATTTGCATTTTGACACTCGACAAGCAGGCAGGTCACCCATTTTTGGAATGATTGCATTATTACTAGGTCGAACACGGAAACAACGATTACACTTAAACACACAAATACGAATAATAGAGCGAGCAGACAGTATCCAGAATTTCTGTCTGATCAAGGACAACAATAACGAAGGTCCAGCATGACAGTTCTTCTTGTGATGATAATCAATCAACATCGATACGAAAGCGTCGGATTTTGGTAGGATCATCTGATGACAAGTCTCAAATTCCAGTCCAGCATGAGACAAACGACCGCCGACGCGAATCACGCCTTTATCAATGAATGGAGACAGGCGACAAAGGCACATAGAACAATCTTCTCCCTTCTCCAATTGCACAGATTCAGATGAAAAATGTATCTTCTGCACCACTTTACATAGATACCTCTCAGCAACATCGAAATCTGATTCCTCTGATTGGGGTAAGATTCGTAAGAATTTGAGAACAAGAATTACAATTCTCAAAAGACGACCATAATCCGAACAACAACCAATCAATGAATATACTGCATTGCTGTTACAATCAGGAGATTTTGTGACTGTCAACACTGACGGTTTTTTCGCCTCCGGTGGATCCACGATCTCTTCCATTTGAGTTCGGACGGGCCAATCGCATTCGTCCTCTGCTAACCATGATGGACCTGAGAGCCACAACGGAAAGTTCACAAGCTCAACTGGTGATAAACCTCTAGACAAACAGTCAGCGGGATTTTCAATTCCGGCAACATGCATCCACTCCTGTATACAAGAATCCTGTATTTTTGCGACGCGATTACCAACAAAAGTTTGCCATTTTGCGGATGGAGCATTAATCCAACACAAGGTGACTGTCGAATCAGAGAGTGCGACAATACGAGACACATGACAACGTTCACTAATAATAGTGACTACTGAATTCATGAGTTCTGCCAACAAGAGTGCCGCACACAACTCCAAACGAGGTATTGAAACAACTTTAGATGGTGCTACCTTGGACTTGGAACACAATAATACAACTCTTGACTCCTCGCTCTCCTTCTGCGACTTCACATAGATAACTGCACCATAACCCGACAATGATGCGTCACAAAAACCAATCAAACTGATGTGAGAATCCTGAAACAAACCAACGTGACGTGGAACAGCAAATTTTAATAATAGAGGCAACTCTTTTTGACAATTCTCCCAAAGAGTGCATATAGACTCAGGCGGCTTCTCGTCCCAATCCACTCCTAATTTCCACAGTTTCTGGACAAGACACTTGAGAAATAATGTAAACGGTGACAAGAGACCAAGTGGATCATAGATACGAGCCATCACTGACAGAATAGAACGCTTAGTAGCGACGACCTCACCACACTTGACGGAAAACTGAAACAGATCAGTACTAGGTTGCCAATTCAATCCCAAGATAGCCAAGGAGTTGTCTGCTTCGAAATCCTTGTACGAAAACGATTTCTCTTCCTCCGAGAATTTCTCCAGCATTGATGGTGAATTTGACGTCCACTTTGTGAGCGAGAAACCTCCTCCCTCAAACAGCTGCTTGGACTGATGATACAGCTCCGCGGCCTCTGACTCTGTGGCGACAGATGTGACTAAGTCGTCCATGAACATGTCTCTTGGTATTCTCGCCTTGGCTGCTGGAAAACGATTTCCATCCTCCTCTACAAGCTGGTGGACGGTGCGAAGTGCCAAATATGGAGAGCTTGAAACACCAAAAACAACACAATTGAGCTGATAAATTTCGATCGGATCCTCCGGCGAAAATCTCCACAATACACGCTGATAACGACGGCAGGAATCCTCCACTAATATCTGTCGATACATTTGTTTAATGTCGGCAGTTAGTGCGATTGGGAACAAACGAAAATTAACTAACAAAACAAAAATGTCAGTCTGCAATTTGGGACCAGCATGAAGAACCTGGTTCAATGACAAACCCGATGATGTTCTGGAACCAGCATCAAATACAATTCGGATGGGCGTGGTAGTGCTGCTTGCTTTCACGATGGCGTGATGCGGTATGTAGTAACCACCTCGGTCTGTCTGATCTGCTACAAACGACATGTGACCCTGACGTAGGTAATCAATCAATATTTCATGATATGAAATACGAGTATTGCTGTCATGCTCTAGTCGTCTCTCCAAACTCAGCAGTCGGCGTTCGGCGACAGCATACGAATCTCCCAAGCTGCTGGGCGGCTCCACAAATGACAAGGCAACAACAAAACGACCAGAATTCACACGATGTACAGACTTCCGAAAATTTACCTCACACTCCAACTCGTCCGGTTTCAGTTGACAGCTTGGTGCAGGGCACGATTCCAACTCCCAAAAACGTTCCACAAAACTATCCAATGATGGACTACTAACGAATGGACCACAGATGGCTGTAAAACAATTCGACACATTCTTTGTTGAAGTGAGAATCGGCGCTCTCCCCATCAGAATGTGACCAAAGACACTATTAACAGTCATCAATTCGTGCGATTCACCTGTACTAGGACTCCCACGTAGCAAGTGAGGAACTAACTCTGCACCAATGATGCCATCTATTCTACTAGGAAGGTAGAATTTGTCGTCAGCCAGTGTGAGATTTTCAAGATGATGAAGTTTGGATCTGTCGATTTCACAAGAAGGCAACTTGTCGATGATTTTATCTACCACTGTGGCATCCATCGAAAACTTGACGGTAGGATCCAACTTCGACTGAATCGACACACAAGTACGACCTCGAACTTCACTAGTACCACCACCAAATCCACGAACAACGGTTTTCATGGGCTGGAATGGTAGTCTCAAACGCCGACACAATTTGGCTGTAACAAAATGACACTGACTCCCGGTGTCAATCAAGAAACGAACATCACAAAGCTGACCATTACAATCTCGAATATGTGCAGTGACGGTCGACAACACAACGGTCGAATTTTCTACATCATTGGATGTAGAACAACAACTAATAGGTGATGTGCCACCTGCCTTGGAGTTCGACGAGGACGCAACACCTTCATTGGAACTTGATCTGGAAAAGTGCAATAAAGAATGATGAGATTCTCGACATTGAGCACACTGAGTTTTACTACGACAATTTTTACTCAAATGATCCACATCAAGACAACGAAAACAACAAAACTTTCCTTTAATCAAACAATAACGATCCCAAGGAGTCATTTTCAAGAAACTAGCACAATCTACTAACCGATGACCCGGTTTTGAGCACTTCAGACAATTGGGATTTTTACTAGATGCATCATTAGATGAATCATTGGATTGAACCACAAACACCTTTGATTTATTATCTTTTTTGTGCTTCATATTAAACGATTCAGTCTGTTTCTCATCAGAAGGAAGAGTCTTAATTTGCTTTTCAATGAATTTGACATAATCGGCATAAGTTGGCATAGCCTTGTCACGTACGGCCGATTCAAAATTTCTACGAGAACTTGGATCCAGCAATCTCAAGCCATGATAGAGGAATATCGAGTCTGACAAATCAGTGAGTCGCAATCTCTTCACTGCATTGATGGAACTGCAAAACCCATCCAAAATCGCAATACAACCTGCCTTTGATTCTGATTTTATTGGACGAAATTCAAAATTTTTTTGAAATAGGCATCGACTTGCGCTCGTGGATCGTTATAGCGGGTCAATAATGCCTGCCAAATTATTAGATAATTATTAGCCAATGGTGGCAAATGACGACAAATATTTGCTGCTTGTCCAGTAAGTCTACTTACAAGATATTGGACCTTCTGCTGATCGTTCAAACTCTTGTTGTCATGTACCAATGCCTTAAATAATTCATAAAACACCGACCATTGAGTCTGGTTCCCATCAAATTTTGGAAGGTCGATTTTGGGCAGTACTGACTCGGACACGACCGGCTGTGCACTAGCTGCTGGAGCTGCCGAAGATTGAGCAATAGCATCAGTGGCCTCTTTCTGTTTGATAGTGTTAGCCGCTACTTCAATATACTGAAACAGATCTAGATGTGAGTCGTTGAATGCTACAACATGGTCTTTATTCAACTCAAGTTCCAACTCATTAACCACTAATTCTGTCTTTTCATAATCCGAAATGGTCTGAGACACCCGAGGATACAACACTAAAAATTGCTCAGCAACTTTTGGATCAGAGACATTTTTAGACAGGTCATAAATTTTTTGCAATCTGGCATACAATTGTTCCAGTTTAGCGCGATGAACCCTGATTTGTTTCTGTAATTTTTCCTCCATCCTGAACTCATACACAAAACAATTCAGCCCCGACAATACAAACAACAGACAAAAAAAAAAAACAAGAATGAGTTCAAAAACTAAATGGAAGGAAGAATCACGACTAGTAAGTTATCAAAGTTAAACTTTGATTATCAATTCACAAGACAAGTTACTGCTGAAGACAAAACTATATGATTAGATAATGTTCTTCCAAAAACTCACAAACAAACGATAACTTGTTGAATTGAACAAACAAAATCATGCAGGTGATTAACGTTCACTAACATGTACAATACAAAATGGACAATACAAAATCCAACAAACAAATTCCTGAGAAAAGAGCACAATGAGCCTAGTTTCAGGAAAATTTCAATTTTAACTGAAATAAATTTAATTTCAGACAAATACAAATTGACAAGAAACCTTGCTCTAGAACAAGGCTACAACAAACTAGAGTTGTGCATAGATCAGACCATTCTGAACATGCCAACATTGGACAAATACGAAATTGCTTAAATCTAATGTGTGTGAATTAATCAACAAATTACAAATTTAAATTCATCACGGTTCGGAGGCCCAGAAATGTTCTGAACAAAGCTCAGGCTAGAGCTACTAGAGGACTGTAATTTACTATTCAATTTATCAAATACTAACAAGGAGCAAAATTTCGTCTTCAATTTGAGCCAGGTTATTGGTACAGTCAAACTCTGCATTAATGAACAATAAAAAGAGCAAAAACTCACCAGATTTAATCCAATTTTGTCTACTTGCCCTTCGAAGCCTTTATTAGGTGTTTTGGTCAGATTCAAGGTGGGAAGAAATCTGGGAAAAAGATAGGTTTTCGCTTCCAGGCTGGTTTTCCGTGTTCAACTTGCAGGCTCTGTATACTGTATTTTTGAACAAAGCTCAAACTGGATTCTTTATAGATTCAAATGGATTCAATTCAACACTATTTACGCTGTTATATTTATAATTCACACACACTATACTCAAACAATTATCTACAAGAAATTTCCGATTGAAATTACATTACAAATTACAAACTCGGTCTTCACAACAAGACAACGAGACAAGACAAACTAAAATGGACGACTGAACAAGAACAAGATGACTGGGGCTTTTTTCTCCTCGACAAACCAAACAGCTGGACGATCGACACTAGCGCAAACAAGCCTGCTACGGGCAGAACTGTAGTCTGGGATTTGGCGCCACAATTCAAGAATGCTCTGGCCAAACCACTATTCTTATTGTTTACTGTTTATGAAAGATTGTAGTTGGAAAGTTTATCAAATTATTCATATTTTTAATAAGTTTTTGTTACCGCCAACCAGTTGCGGTAAGTAACCGCTACGAGCGCTGTCTCTAGTCCCTACAGAGCTATTTGAACTATCATTCACCGCTCCAAGTTACATTCATGTCAATTCTCTACAAGATTAATCGGCTCCAAGTGTTTTATTACTGTGATACCGCTTCAATATCAACCTGAGACTTATCATTGATGAGTATAATTCATAAAGACAGTATAGAACTAAGCAAGTTGTGTTTCCGCCTCGTGTAGTGAGATTCCCGCCTTCATATTATAAAGACTTTGTTTTACACCGCTTTGCTGTATTGAACTTGATTTATTTGTTTGAGTAATTCATTCGATCAACTTATTGTAGGTCTGGTCCTCCGATTATTAATAAAAGTGTATTCGTTTCAATTAGTGTTCACTCAGTCCAACCTGGCTGAACCAGTAGAAGCTACTAAGTAATTTGTTATTGCACCCACCTCAGTGGCCGTAACAAAAACCCTGATCCTCTGAGCCATGATAAAAGTGAACCAAGAAACCTATGATATTTTTAAGTATAAAAAGACTGTGAGTATTAGTTATTTGTGCAACTAGTGCACAAAGTGACAGTTTGCTGTACCAAAAGAAACGTTTACACCCGAGCTGTAGGCGAGGGTGGAATGGTTTCTTGAGTGCAGCAGAGGAACTTTGCAAATGTATTTCACATTGAGTTTTTCCTACAGTTACCATTGAATATGAAAAGTGGGTAATTATGGGTAAAATCGTCTGAAATGCATCAAATGTATATCTGTGTAATTTTATTATTAATAAATAGAATAGAATGTAGTATGTGTGTTTGAATGGCGGCTGTTTGCTGTCAGCTGCTGTCATCCACTGTTGTCCACCCCATCAAGATTCTTATAACGTGCACCACCACACTATACCACAGTTACCAACTTAATTTAGATTTTGCTGCACTGGTGCTCCATATAACCTACTAACTATTTTGCATTGACATGCTGCAAATCTGGAGTACGCAAAGTAATACTTTGTGCACTAGAGCAGAAGAGTGATTCTTTGCAGCCTGCAATCAGTGCAGAAATGGTCACTTTTCAAGGTAGGCCTATTTGTAGGAAAAAAAATTACACATTAAGTTGAAAAAGTTTGAGGTTAGATATCGATTTGAACAATCGTCAATTGTCAGTACATCAACATAACCTATACATTCCACTTCTGTTGATCTTGAACTGTTGTCTACAATGTTTATTGAGTTTTATTACCACAGAATTAGTGATTAAAATAAAGAAAACTGCTAAAAGTGACTGTGTACTTGGAATTAAAATACAAAACTATTGAAAAGGAACTCATTCTAGCAGGTAATTGCAATCAATTCCTTTGTAAAAAAATGGCAGATTTTCCGTTGCTGAATAAATTGAAAAGACTCAATCTCTGCACTTGCTAATAGATACGAATTTGAAGTCCCCATGAAGTTATGTGAATTATACCTAGATCATAACAAAGACTTCAAAAAACTATGTGATGATTTTGATCAAGTAAATGTTGACGATGTACCCTTGGATCAAATTGCTGAATTTAACACACTATAGTTCCCTAATAAATAAGTCTTTATAGTTCCTTACGCATCGTATGGAAAACTTTCAGATTGTGTCTATTTCAGATTCATGGTGTTTTTAGGTTATTTCTAGCTACAGGCAAAAACGATATCAGTTAAGTTCAGTGGTGGATCTATGGGGGGGCTTTCGGGCTCAAGCCCCCCCCCAAAACGCCTAAATTTTTTTTTGTAAGAATGTAAATTTTATACAAATATAATTAGTTTGAAGCTGGTAAAGTATATTCATTGGCAAGAATGACCTAATTCCACTACTACGTCTTCAATTGTATGATATCCGTTAACGTTTTAATACTTTGTATAATATCTTAGTTACATTTACATTGCCTGCCCGCTCCGTTTATCTGGTTTCATTGAAACAAACGCGCACTATAGAGGAAGCACATACAGTGACTTAGCGGTTTCCCCTAGAGGCGTCGGCGCTGGTTCCCCCCCCTCCTTGGCCCCCCCCCCAAATAAAATTCTAGATCCGCCACTGGTTAAGTTATAATTTTTTATGTGATATCAGCTTCAAAGTTATGTGTTTTGAAAATAATAAGGTACGTCAGCCTACAAAACTAATTTATTGTCATGCTGCAATGAGTTCACTTACATCATAAACAAGGATAATATTACAGTTACAACTTACAATATTTATGTGTATAAATTTCAACTTATGCATGAAAAGATATTCCACTTTTTTTCCTAAAAACTTCAGTGCAATTATATGCTGCGCAGGAGATTACCATTTTCATAAATAATAATCTGCTATGGAAAACAAGCTATGTTTAACAACAATGCATTGTTTAACAACAATTTAGGCCTAAGTTAAACACCACAAACGTAAGTTACACAACAAACTCAAAAAGGTTTCTATTATTTCTATACGATGCGTGACGTCACTGCTGTGACGTCAAGATGGGTGGATTTGGCAGTAGATGCCAATCGACTTTGGCAGTAAATGGCTTCATCGACTTTCAGTATGAATATACAATGGGGCGTGTCTATTCTATAACTGGTCTAAGCGTTCACCCAACGCCAATGCCACATAATAAGTACAGAATGGGAACTTGTAATAAATCGCCTATCTAACCAATGCTTTTTACATGACCCCAATACTAAACACGTCACGTGACCTTGGGAAGTTCCAATCCTAGTCTTCTGATTGGCTCGTAGCAGCGAACGAGATCAATTGATCCGGATCATTAAAGTGATCCGAACCTACCATCAATACCACAGAATATACAGAATGGAAACTTGTAATCAATCGCCTATCTAACCAATGCTTTTTACATGACGCCAATACTAAACACGTCACGTGACCTTGGGAAGTTCCAATCCTGGTCTTCTGATTGGCTCGTAGCAATGAACGAGATCAATTGACCCGGATCATTGAAGTGATCCGAACCTACCATCAATACTATTACAATGCGGCGCTTCCTAACAAGATGGCGGATTTTAGCGTCAGGGAAGTTCACCCAACGCCAATGCCACATAATAAGTACAGAATGGAAACTTGTAATAAATCGCCTATCTAACCAATGCTTTTTACATGACCCCAATACTAAACACGTCACGTGACCTTGGGAAGTTCCAATCCTAGTCTTCTGATTGGCTCGTAGCAGCGAACGAGATCAATTGATCCGGATCATTAAAGTGATCCGAACCTACCATCAATACCACAGAATATACAGAATGGAAACTTGTAATCAATCGCCTATCTAACCAATGCTTTTTACATGACGCCAATACTAAACACGTCACGTGACCTTGGGAAGTTCCAATCCTGGTCTTCTGATTGGCTCGTAGCAATGAACGAGATCAATTGATCCGGATCATTGAAGTGATCCGAACCTACCATCAATACTATTACAATGCGGCGCTTCCTAACAAGATGGCGGATTTTAGCGTCAGGGTACTAGCCAAGTTTCCGTACTGTATGTATACTGTGTCAATACTACCACAATGCGGCGCTTCCTAACAAGATGGCGGATTTTGGCGTCAGGGTATAGCCAAGTTTCCGTACTGTATGTATACTGTGCCAATGCAAAAACAAAACAAGCAACAATAACAAAAACATCATTCATAGAATTATAGAATTGAAAGTTGAAGAAATGTCTTCCAGAGAATTATTACGTAGAAGTATTTTAGAGGTTTGTCGTAGTTTAGCAATAGAAATACGACATCAACTTATACCTAAAAAGCGCATCGAAAAGACACATAATATAATTTCTAAAAAACCTAAGAAAAGGATATGGGTTAGGTCGAATATATTACGTCGGCAAATGTTAGGTACAACTTTGTTACGAAAAGATTTATCTTTTAATAATTCTGACAGCTTTTTGTCACAACTAAAATTGCCAAATGCACTTTTTGAAAATCTTCTAAGAAAGGTGAGAGATTCAATCTATTCCAATGCTTCACACCAGAAAGAAAGACTGGTTTAGGTCCAGTGCCATTATGCCTGTCATAAAATTATCACAAATTGAAAAAAATTTAGTTTCACCAACCTCACTTCAAGACTTTCCACACACCTCTGGACCTAGAATTACGCCGGTTAGAGATTTGGTTGAGTTATGTTTATTAGTGTTTAAAAGGGTAGGTTAGGTTTTTGGTTTGAGATTGCAATATGCTGGAAGTGGTTGGGCTCCAGGTTGAGGTTTTTTACTAATGTATCAAATGTAAAAGGGTAGGTTAGGAGGTTAGGTTTTTGCTTTTAAATAGCAATAATATGCTGGTAGGGGTGTGGGGTCAGATCAGTACATCTATAAAATACTGTATCGACCAATCATATTTTAAAAACTGACATGGCTGACACGATATAGGTTAAATGCATGAAAAATTGTGTTACTTTGAACTTTGTTTATTTTAAAAACAATAGTGACCGCCTTTTAATTTTTTTGATCAAAATAACATATTAAATCGATCCCAACCAAAAATTTGATGACAGGAATAACGGCAATGAACCTAGATTTACGCCCTACAGAAATAATAGGACTACTATTTATTCTTTTCATCAGGTAGGCCCAATCATAATATAGGTCTTCATTCAATTTGATGCCTCATAGGGTACACTTTAGTTAAAATTAGCCGCAGAATCCATCATTGAAACTCACATAGAGTGAAAAGGTCTTATTACCGCTACGTTGCCGTTGACCAGTTGTCGCTGGATAGGCTGTGCCAATGTTGCTTAGGCCTTATTTTTATCGGTCGCAGTCCCCTCGTCATAAATGAACTCTTCCATACTTGAATACTTGAGGTTGTTGCCAATGACTGGGGTTTCCGGATAGGCAGTATCGTAATTCTCAATAAAAATAACCTACATGGTCATTCATGCTGTGGAGGTGCTTGACTCCCAAAATAGAGTATAGACCATAGAGTATAGAGGATTGGATGCCAGCTTTCATCTCATCCTTCTCTTGAAGTCGAAATAACCCAGCCTTCTTATCTCGTCAAGCAGGAAATTGAAGAGCTTCAGCGCCAACATTGGAAATGATCCCTGAGTTCTTGAAACTCTACATCTTGAGATGCCAAGTTCCTTGCTTATCTGGTTTGGTGGTGGTGAGTCGCACCTTTGTTCATTCCTTCCAATGCTTTCCTTTACATGCATAGATTCAATTATACATTCTGACTATAGACGGTCAATATGTTAAGAGCCGAGATCAGTGGTCTGCAGTGCTCAATTCTTCCCACAGATGACAAAAAATCCGAACTGCCAAAAATTCAGAATTTTGCAGCAGCAATAAGTTACTCTTCTCATCCCTGCTGCATGACCCCACATTAGAATTCCATAGGTTACATTACTATGGAATAAGGCATGGTAGGCGGTAACAAAATAGTCTGATGGGATAGATGTCTATTTGAGATATACGCGTATGCTCGTTCCATGTCAGCTTGGGATCTATCCAAAACCCAAGTAATTTAACTGAGCATGTACTTACAGGTCTAGCCTTTTTCAACATACATATTAGGCTTTTTGTCTTGTCCTCGTTCAACTGAAGCCTATTTTCTCTGAACCAACCTTGAGCTACAGTAAGGAATCGCTCACCCTCCACCTGGACCTGTCCTATACTTCTTTCCCTAGCCAACAGGGTTATATCATCGGCATACAGCACTGATCCTTGTGGGATTCCATGAAGCACATCAAGCTTAGCCGACTGTGCCTTTTCCACCTTCACAATCTGATTTCTGTTCTGTAGATTGTTGAGCACTACACAACTCCACTTTAGTTTCTGTAGCAGAAAAGTGTGTGATACGCAATCAAAGGCTTTACTCAAATCACATAGCACCAATGCCATCAAACAGCCCGAACAAGATACATTACAGCTATAGTGGTAGATTTGCCCCTGCAAAAACCATTTTGACTCTCCACAAATAACTCATCACTCTCAAAGTGGTTGTTCCTTCATTACAGACTCTATGACTTTACCAATATAGAGACAATGGAAACTGGTCTGAAATTTGCCAAAGATTAGGATCTCCTTTCTTGTATATTGGGACATTCCTTCACTGTTTCAGCTCGTCTGGAAAAACCCCCTCAATGAGACAGGCATTAATGAGATCGGACAAAGAAGCTGCCTCATAGGGTACACTTTAGTTAAAATTAGCCGCAGAATCCATCATTGAAACTCACATAGAGTGAAAAGGTCTTATTACCGCTACGTTGCCGTTGACCAGTTGTCGCTGGATAGGCTGTGCCAATGTTGCTTAGGCCTTATTTTTATCGGTCGCAGTCCCCTCGTCATAAATGAACTCTTCCATACTTGAATACTTGAGGTTGTTGCCAATGACTGGGGTTTCCGGATAGGCAGTATCGTAATTCTCAATAAAAATAACCTACATGGTCATTCATGCTGTGGAGGTGCTTGACTCCCAAAATAGAGTATAGAGGATTGGATGCCAGCTTTCATCTCATCCTTCTCTTGAAGTCGAAATAACCCAGCCTTCTTATCTCGTCAAGCAGGAAATTGAAGAGCTTCAGCGCCAACATTGGAAATGATCCCTGAGTTCTTGAAACTCTACATCTTGAGATGCCAAGGTTCCTTGCTTATCTGGTTTGGTGGTGGTGAGTCGCACCTTTGTTCATTCCTTCCAATGCTTTCCTTTACATGCATAGATTCAATTATACATTCTGACTATAGACGGTCAATATGTTAAGAGCCGAGATCAGTGGTCTGCAGTGCTCAATTCTTCCCACAGATGACAAAAAATCCGAACTGCCAAAAATTCAGAATTTTGCAGCAGCAATAAGTTACTCTTCTCATCCCTGCTGCATGACCCCACATTAGAATTCCATAGGTTACATTACTATGGAATAAGGCATGGTAGGCGGTAACAAAATAGTCTGATGGGATAGATGTCTATTTGAGATATACGCGTATGCTCGTTCCATGTCAGCTTGGGATCTATCCAAAACCCAAGTAATTTAACTGAGCATGTACTTACAGGTCTAGCCTTTTTCAACATACATATTAGGCTTTTTGTCTTGTCCTCGTTCAACTGAAGCCTATTTTCTCTGAACCAACCTTGAGCTACAGTAAGGAATCGCTCACCCTCCACCTGGACCTGTCCTATACTTCTTTCCCTAGCCAACAGGGTTATATCATCGGCATACAGCACTGATCCTTGTGGGATTCCATGAAGCACATCAAGCTTAGCCGACTGTGCCTTTTCCACCTTCACAATCTGATTTCTGTTCTGTAGATTGTTGAGCACTACACAACTCCACTTTAGTTTCTGTAGCAGAAAAGTGTGTGATACGCAATCAAAGGCTTTACTCAAATCACATAGCACCAATGCCATCAAAACAGCCCGAACAAGATACATTACAGCTATAGTGGTAGATTTGCCCCTGCAAAAACCATTTTGACTCTCCACAAATAACTCATCACTCTCAAAGTGGTTGTTCCTTCATTACAGACTCTATGACTTTACCAAATATAGAGACAATGGAAACTGGTCTGAAATTTGCCAAAAGATTAGGATCTCCTTTCTTGTATATTGGGACATTCCTTCACTGTTTCAGCTCGTCTGGAAAAACCCCCTCAATGAGACAGGCATTAATGAGATCGGACAAAGAAGCTGCCACAACATCCACAATGGCTGTTAAAATGTAACTAGAAATACCAAATATATCTTGACTGTGGGAAATCTTGTAGCCCTTCACCATTCTTACCACATTTTCAGGACTTGTCCTCTTCTATGAAACCAGGCCAGGAGGTTGATTTTGGACTCTTTTCAGCTCCATGTATGGAGCTGACAAGAATCTAACAGTGTTGGCTACCATATTGCTTTTACGATTCATATTAAATTTAATGAATTTATACCTTATTTGAATTATTTTATTCGTGTGCTCTAGCCGTGACGGCTCTCCACGCGTCTCGACATGCCTGCTTATAGCCGCGCGTCTCGAGACTCCTCTAAGTAATTGCACATTAAATGACATTTAATGCAGTGCTGCACATTGTGTAATTCCTAAGAGGCGTTCTAGCAGCACTGCTCGAGCAGTGCAGCTTTAAGCAAGCAGAGAGCTCGCAGCTATAAGCAGTCTTGACTGCGCCAAACCTAGAACGCCTCTAGGGAATTTCACCTTAAGAGTTGTGGTCTAATTTTGGTAAAAACTCGCCAAGGATACGCCAAGAAACTTTAGTAACTGTTTGCCTCAGACTAGTTTTCTAAAACCGCTTTCTTCTCAATGAGGGCAGCATGCAGTCTTTTGTAATTAGCCTCAAATTTAGGAATGGCGATAACTTTGTTTTAGTGATGTTACTGGTGATTATCGTGGCAAAGAAGCTGGAATTATTAATAATTCCATTGTCTACTACCTATATGAATTTTCATTTTGGGACATAGGCTACTTATGATTAATGTTTGTATTATTGTTGTTCATTTTAGATCAGTCCTCAAGTAAATATTATGTTCAAAAAATATGTCAATGATATAGAATATCTCTATTATTATTGGCATGATCATATTTATAACTTGATCAAACTTGTATCAGGTAAGCTTCCTGATGGCTCACTGTTGTTCCAGCCTACTGTATGATTAATGTATGTATAAACATTATTCATTTTGGATCTGTACTCAAGTAAATATTATTTTTTTAAATAAGTCAATGATATAGAATATCTCTGTATTATTGGTGTGAGCATATTCATAACTTGATCTAATCCGAATCACATACGTTCCTGGTGTTTAACTGTTGTCCCAGCATACTGTCCTATTCAAGCCTTATTCATGAGAAGTAATGTTATATTTTTATACACTTTTACACTTATTGTGATTTATACACTTTCTAGATTTCACAATGGATGCCAATTTATACATTGATTAATGTATTTTTGTTGTAGGTGAGCCCCATAATTGGTAGAAGAGATACGAATATGAGGCTGGCATTGTCCAGTAGAGTGAAGCTGCAAATAACTTTGAGATTCCTTGCTCTGGGTTATACTTATAGTAGATTGGAAGATATTTACTCTGTGCCTAGATCCTCAATTTCTCATTTTATCAAGGAAGTCTTGGATGCTATGTCAGAAGTACTTGCAGACTACGGACCTATACAGGTAATCCTCAATTATTTGCTATTTATAAAAAACAGTATTGCATTAGAGCTCATAGAGAATGGATGTATAGTGGAGTAGTCATAATGTAGTGTAGAAGTGGTAAGTCAGCAGTTTGTTCGTGATTGAAAAGTGGGATAAAAATATTGCATCGAGTATTGGTTGTCAACCTCGGAATTTATGCAAGCAAAGCGACCTGCTTTTCGCGGCCTTTCTACAGCTCGCGCTCGCGTTTCCTTGTGCGTGAGTGTTATTGATACGAGAGCTGTTTGGTTTGAAAGGCATGTTTGCAAAATATGTCAAACTTGGTGAAGCCACCTAGTATTCCTACAGAAGAGCAAGGAGAACAGGAAGCCACTAACGACAGAATGGACACCAACAACATGCTAAATACATCAGAAATCCAATGTTCACCGGATCAGTATATCAAATTGAATGAACTTGAAACTCAAGTCGAGTTTGGCTGGAAAGAGACCGATGAGAAGAGGAAGGAATTACAGAAAACTCAATGAAAAAACTATAGCTGACAAATATCCTCTACCAAATATTGAAGATCTATTTGGAAAAATAGGACGAGCTACGTATTCTCGACGATAGATTTATATTCTGGTTTCCATCAGATTGAAATGGACCCAGAGTCTGTCCCAAAAACAGCTTTTTCAACAGAAGACGGCCACTTCGAATTTCTAAGGCTTCCCTTTGGATTGAAAAATGCACCCCCATTTTTTCAGCGTAATATGAACATACTATTTGCTAGAATGCCGAATGTTTTAGTGTATATGGACGACATAATTGTATTCTCTGACAATTTAGAGGAGCATTTGAAACATTTGAGATCCGTTTTCAAAAAATTGAAAGAACACAATCTTAAAATACAACTCGATAAAACTGAATTTTTCAAAAGAGAATTGTTGTACCTAGGACATGTAATCTCAGAAGAAGGAATTCAACCAAATCCCGCCAAATTGAAAGCAATCAAAGACTTCCCGATTCCCAAAACCGAAAAACAAATAAAAACATTTTTAGGATTAACTGGTTACTACAGAAAAATGATCAAAAACTATGCAAAAATCGCTAAGCCTCTGACTCAAGCTTTGAAAAAAGATGTCAAGGTTGACATTTCTAATAAGGAGTACGTTAATGCATTTGAAAAACTGAAAACAATGCTACAAAACAGTCCAATATTGCAGTTACCCGATTTTTACCCGAGTTACTACTGACGCTAGCAATTTGCTATTGGAGGAGTGCTTTCACAGATTTTCAATGGTAAAGATCTACCTGTTGCCTATGCTTCAAGGACATTGAACAAAAATGAGATCAATCTTTCAACCATAGAAAAAGAACTATTGGCTATTGTGTGGTGTTGTAAATATTTTAGGCCCTACTTATATGGACGTAAGTTTTTAATTCAGACTGATCACAAACCTCTCCAATGGCTTCATAGTATTAAAGAGCCAAATTCCAAATTGATAAGATGGAAACTTTTGTTAGAAGAATTCGATTTTGACATTACCTACATAAAAGGAAAACCAACTTTGTAGCGGATGCTTTGTCCCGTCCTTATGACGTCACTATGATGGAAAATAAAGAGAATGGTTTTCGAGGTTTCGAGGATGGTTTTCGAGGTTTTGTGAATGATTTTCAAGGTTTGGAGAATACTAGTGATGACCCCCACGAATATGATGATATAAGTATAGACGATTTGATAAGGTTCAATACTAACACTGACGTACCCTCGATAGATAGTAGTACCTACGAAGATTTTTTTCAACGAATAGGTACATTAGGCGAGCGGAATGATAATACTGGTAATGATAACTTAGTAAATAATGCTAATCAAGGAAACTTTGTAAATAATAATGCTTATGATGACATTGATCGTGAGAATATCGTGAGTAATGATAATAATGATGACGAACAAGAAGCCGAGAACGATAATCGCAGCTTAGCTACGATACACTCGCAAGAAAGCTCAAATGAACAGGTAGTTATAGCTGATGATGATAAGTTGCTTAATATTGAGCATAACCAACTTATTCTTGAAAGAGGTGACCAAGCCCCTCAATTAAGAAAAATTTTTGGTAAAAGACGATTGACCATTTATTTTAGGAACGCTAACGATTATGATGACATGAAAAATAAATGTATTGAGTTTTTGAAACCAAAAACAGTATATGGAGTTTTCTGTTCGCGAGAAGGTGTTTTGTATGATGAGTACGAGAAAATTTTCAACAATTTTAAAAATGTGTTATTAGAAACGTTCGATTCGATAAAACTGAAAAGGTATAGGAAAATGAATTTAGATATAGTGGATACTGATGAACAAAAACAGATAATTTCAAATCACCATGAAGGAAAGACGTACCACAGAGGTATCAATGAAACGTATAATCAGGTAAGAAGAAGATATTACTGGCCATCAATGCTACGAGACGTAACAGATTACATTAACAAGTGTGCTGTATGCCTGAAAGTAAAGTATGATAGACAACCTGTTAGAGTCACATATAAAGTCACTCCTACTCCAGATAAACCATTTGAAAAACTACAAATTGACTGTTTCCAATACGATAAAATAAAGTTTTTGACAATGATTGATTGTTTTTCCAAACGATTAACAGTCCATCCCCTAAAAAGTTTGAACCAAATCGATATTCAAGAACGCCTGAATGATTATTTTTCATCTTTTCCCCTACCCAAAATTATACAAATGGACAACGGCCGTGAGTTTGACAATGCAGGTTTACGCGACTTTTTGAGATTGTACGGTGTTGAATCCTGGACACCCAGACTCTCAGGGCTTAATTGAAAGAGCTCATTCTACGCTTATCGAAATCCTAAATGCAATTCAATTGGAGAATAAAAACTATATAAGAAAAACGAACATGAAACCAGCAGTTATAGCATTTAATAATACGCTCAACTCAACTCTGAAAATGACTCATGAAATAACTTATGGCGTATCAAACAATCCTTTTACTAACGGAGTTACGGAAAGATTGGTGACAGAACAACAGTCTCACCAATATTTAGAGAGAATGAATTTAGTTCACAAGTTGATAAATAATAAAATTGAATCCGAAAAACAAAAACGCACTGAGCAACTGAATGTCAATCGTGAAAAGGATGTAGAAATTGAAAAAGAACCTTACATTAAAACAACTTTTAACAAGAAAACTAAACCGAAATTCTTCAAAGTAAACTACAGTAAAGACGATAAACTAGCTACGAACCCTCGAGCAATTCAGAAACGCCCATTTAAAGTACACCCCAATAGAATGAAACGCCCCAAAAAACTGGTGAAACGAAAGAACTTATGTGTTACAGGACACGATGATACCAATCCTACTTCTCCTGTTGCTGGCCCCAGCAGCACCTTATGAAATGATTGATCTGAGCAAATCCTCCGGTGTTGCTCCCATTAAAATTCAGAACTCCTTTATTGTTAACACGACATACACATATGTTCATAAAATAAGTACTAGCTATTTAAGATTAGAATTAAGTAATATAGAAACATTTATTGATTTTTTAGCTAATAAGGATATTGATAAGAGTCGCCTAAGCATCATGAAATTAAATTTAAAGTATACGAAGAGTAAATTAAATCAAATCCAATCAATTAATTATAGACAAAAACGAGGCCTTTTTAATAGTGTAGGATCTGCACTTTCTTGGCTCACTGGTAATATGGACGCTAACGATAAGGAACGATATGATAAAATTTTACAAACTGTGCAATCAAACGAATACCATCTTAGTAATAATGTAGAAAAACAATTTGCTGTTAATCATAAATTAATGGAGGAATTCAACAATGAAATGAAAACAATACGATCAAATAATATGAAAATCAGTAATTACTTTAATTCATTGTATAATGAATCAAACAGAATCGAACTTAATCAGCAATCCTCATTGTTATTTGACTCTCTCTTGCTTTTAAATAATAAAATTTCTGATATTGTAACAAGCTTAGAATTTTGTAAATTGAATGTACTCCACTCGACTATTATTTCTCACGATGAACTTTTTCTCATGCACCGAAATTCGAATTTTAGCTTCATTTCAAACGATGTCAGTGTAATATGGAAACTCAGTAAAGTCCATTGTGCAATGTTTAAAGACCACATTTCTTATTTCATTGAAGTACCGCTACAGTCGGCAATTTATGAAACATTTTCCTGTTGTCATATCCTGTCATTCAAGAAAATGAAATTGTAACAACAATTGTACATCCTTCTTTTGTACTCCGTAATGATAAATTATTTTTTGGAACTTGCGAACTTATCAATGATAATTATTATTGTAGTAATATAAGTCGTATTGAAAATTTATGTATTGAACAATTGTTAGATGATAGAGATTTAAATGGATGTAATAAATTAGTTTTAAAAGATGGGTCTTCTTTAGTGAAATATATTAACATAATTGATAGTTTTATATTATTTAATGTAAGTTCATGTATAATTTACAGTTCTGCCAAGAAGAAAAATGTTACTCTCTTTCCAAACAGAAAAACTAAATTGTTAAAAATTGATAACTCAGAGACTTTAATTGGATATTACAGACCAAACATATTTTGGGAAAATGAAGTTATTGTGCCAACTAAACTTATAGAAAATAAGAAGATTTCTAATTTTAGTTTTGATGAAGTACATACTGCAAACATAAAATTTCAACAACTTGATATTATTGATGAATTACCTCTCCAAGACAATAGAATCATCTATATTGTTGTAATTACTATATTATTTATTTTGGTTGTAATTTTATTGATATTCATTTTTATTAAAATAATTTGGCAAAAACTGTCCATTTCTAACTCAAATAATTGTAATTCTGGCGTGGATAACGATATTGTTAATACCGATTCCCAACAAATGTATCCAAGATTGCCATGTAACTAATACTTAATTTTTGTACTTGGACTTAATACTATTTTATTTTTGAAGCTGAGGGCAGCTTCACACTTGGGGGGGAGGAGTTACATTTGGTAACCCCTTTATAATGCTGATGTAGCTATGCATTGTTATTTACTAGCCATTAGTTTAGTTGCTTTTTCGAGTCAGTCTGTTGCCAGAGCTCGTAGAGCGTACATCGCTTATAACCATGTATTAGATGTATTAGTATGTTGAAATAAATAATTCTTTTTAAAAAGCACTGATCCTTGTGGGATTCCATGAAGCACATCAAGCTTAGCCGACTGTGCCTTTTCCACCTTCACAATCTGATTTCTGTTCTGTAGATTGTTGAGCACTACACAACTCCACTTTAGTTTCTGTAGCAGAAAAGTGTGTGATACGCAATCAAAGGCTTTACTCAAATCACATAGCACCAATGCCATCAAAACAGCCCGAACAAGAGACAATACAGCTATAGTGGTAGATTTGCCCCTGCAAAAACCATTTTGACTCTCCACAAATAACTCATCACTCTCAAAGTGGTTGTTCCTTCATTACAGACTCTATGACTTTACCAAATATAGAGACAATGGAAACTGGTCTGAAATTTGCCAAAAGATTAGGATCTCCTTTCTTGTATATTGGGACATTCCTTCACTGTTTCAGCTCGTCTGGAAAAAACCCCTCAATGAGACAGGCATTAATGAGATCGGACAAAGAAGCTGCCACAACATCCACAATGGCTGTTAAAATGTAACTAGAAATACCAAATATATCTTGACTGTGGGAAATCTTGTAGCCCTTCACCATTCTTACCACATTTTCAGGACTTGTCCTCTTCTATGAAACCAGGCCAGGAGGTTGATTTTGGACTCTTTTCAGCTCCATGTATGGAGCTGACAAGAATCTAACAGTGTTGGCTAACATATTGCTTTTACGATTCATATTAAATTTAATGAATTTATACCTTATTTGAATTTATTTTATTCGTGTGCTCTAGCCGTGACGGCTCTCCACGCGTCTCGACATGCCTGCTTATAGCCGCGCGTCTCGAGACTCCTCTAAGTAATTGCACATTAAATGACATTTAATGCAGTGCTGCACATTGTGTAATTCCTAAGAGGCGTTCTAGCAGCACTGCTCGAGCAGTGCAGCTTTAAGCAAGCAGAGAGCTCGCAGCTATAAGCAGTCTTGACTGCGCCAAACCTAGAACGCCTCTAGGGAATTTCACCTTAAGAGTTGTGGTCTAATTTTGGTAAAAACTCGCCAAGGATACGCCAAGAAACTTTAGTAACTGTTTGCCTCAGACTAGTTTTCTAAAACCGCTTTCTTCTCAATGAGGGCAGCATGCAGTCTTTTGTAATTAGCCTCAAATTTAGGAATGGCGATAACTTTGTTTTAGTGATGTTACTGGTGATTATCGTGGCAAAGAAGCTGGAATTATTAATAATTCCATTGTCTACTACCTATATGAATTTTCATTTTGGGACATAGGCTACTTATGATTAATGTTTGTATTATTGTTGTTCATTTTAGATCAGTCCTCAAGTAAATATTATGTTCAAAAAATATGTCAATGATATAGAATATCTCTATTATTATTGGCATGATCATATTCATAACTTGATCAAACTTGTATCAGGTAAGCTTCCTGATGGCTCACTGTTGTTCCAGCCTACTGTATGATTAATGTATGTATAAACATTATTCATTTTGGATCTGTACTCAAGTAAATATTATTTTTTTAAATAAGTCAATGATATAGAATATCTCTGTATTATTGGTGTGAGCATATTCATAACTTGATCTAATCCGAATCACATAAGTTTCCTGGTGTTTAACTGTTGTCCCAGCATACTGTCCTATTCAAGCCTTATTCATGAGAAGTAATGTTATATTTTTATACACTTTTACACTTATTGTGATTTATACACTTTCTAGATTTCACAATGGATGCCAATTTATACATTGATTAATGTATTTTTGTTGTAGGTGAGCCCCATAATTGGTAGAAGAGATACGAATATGAGGCTGGCATTGTCCAGTAGAGTGAAGCTGCAAATAACTTTGAGATTCCTTGCTCTGGGTTATACTTATAGTAGATTGGAAGATATTTACTCTGTGCCTAGATCCTCAATTTCTCATTTTATCAAGGAAGTCTTGGATGCTATGTCAGAAGTACTTGCAGACTACGGACCTATACAGGTAATCCTCAATTATTTGCTATTTATAAAAAAACAGTATTGCATTAGAGCTCGTAGAGAATGGATGTATAGTGGAGTAGTCATAATGTAGTGTAGAAGTAGTAAGTCAGCAGTTTGTTCGTGATTGAAAAGTGGGATAAAAATATTGCATCGAGTATTGGTTGTCAACCTCGGAATTTATGCAAGCAAAGCGACCTGCTTTTCGCGGCCTTTCTACAGCTCGCGCTCGCGTTTCCTTGTGCGTGAGTGTTATTGATACGAGAGCTGTTTGGTTTGAAAGGCATGTTTGCAAAATATGTCAAACTTGGTGAAGCCACCTAGTATTCCTACAGAAGAGCAAGGAGAACAGGAAGCCACTAACGACAGAATGGACACCAACAACATGCTAAATACATCAGAAATCCAGTGTTCACCGGATCAGTATATCAAATTGAATGAACTTGAAACTCAAGTCGAGTTTGGCTGGAAAGAGACCGATGAGAAGAGGAAGGAATTAGAGAAAAGCAAATCAGAACTGTTGAAAAAATTCAGGATTTGGGAGCAAGATCTCTGAATATTAAGAGGAAGATTCACAGCCTACCAGTTCAGCAGCCGAGAACTAATCAACAGTTGGGCTAGCAAGAAGAGGAAGCTTTTAGTACTCCATTGCCAGAAGTCAAAAACGTGCCTGCGAAACGAAATCAACAGAATTTGAATCCTAAAATCTCTTCCATGGAAAAATATAGCACTGACGAGGAGAGGAGAAAGAAGAAAGAAGTGCCACCACCCCAATCTAGTGGATGGTATCAAGAATCTAGACGGACTCCTTAAGAGTTTGAAAAAAGTGTCGCTAGCTGACAAATTCAGAATAAAAATCTTAAGTAGAGAAACGTTCAAAATAAATGCAGTCCACTCAAAAACTTATCGATATGCTACCAGTGATTTGATTAATGACGGATTTAACTGGCACTCGTATGAAGATAAGCAGTAAAAGACCAATAAGAGTAATGATTAAAAAACTTCATCACTCTTGTAGTACGGACATGATACTGGAATATTTGAAGATACAAGGATTGAAAGTTCTAGAGGTTGTGAATAAGCTAAAGTGGAAGACAAGAGAGCCATTAAATATGTGCATAGTCTCATTGAGCGCGGAAGAAAATATAAAAAAGTTTTTGAACATAAAAATATACTCGGTTTTAGAGTGGAAGTGGAAGCACTGAAGAAAGCCAACCTGATACCGCAATGCAAACGATGCCAGAAATACTGTAACAAGGAGCCTGTGTGTTAAGTGTGCATGTGAACACCAAAGGAAAGTTCATTGTTCAAACCGAGTGGTGCTTTTCCAAAATGTATCAATTGTGGGGAAGCACATCCAGCCAGCTATCGAGGCTGCACTGTCGCAATCGAATTGCATAAGAATAGGAATTCGAATAAAACAAAAAAGATTTATGAAAGAACGCTGTGAAGAATATTTAATCAAAAATCACAGAAAATACACAAACTCACAATCCAAAAAAATGATAGTGCAGTTAAGAAATTAACTTTCGTCCAGATTGTCTCAAAAGAAAATAGACCGAAATTGGGAGAGTCAAAAAGTGAAGTAGGAGAAGGCATCAATAATATTTTGCAGCTCATCTTGGCAAAACTGAATAGACAAGAATAAATAATCACCTCACTACAGTATAAATTTCAGAAGTTAGAAGAAAGTAAACTACTGAAATTCAAATGATTCATTCACTGAAAATAATTAAATGGAAAGTTCTTACAACAGTAACAGGACTTGGAAGCAGTTCTAAACATTTAAAAAATGGATATATATAATATATATATGTCTTATATCTGAGACTCATTTTACAAAGCAGTCGTTTATATTGCGTCAGGCTTTTAGTCCATTAAGTTTTCAGTTCATCATGTTTTCATTTTGCCTTGTTTTCAGTATTTCAAGTTTATTGTCTACTCTCTCTGAGTAGATTTTACCTATTGTTATTCCAATATTTTTACCATATAGGCTAGTTGGTTGATTTCTATCCTTACTGCAAATCAGCATGTGATACTTTGCTTGAATGGTCGTAGATAAAATAGTGTATACATTAGTTTTATTTGGTCTTTATAGCGCTCGTGAGATGTTTGAGACAGACATTCGCTCACTACGCTTGCTCACGTGTGTCTTAACTCTAATTCGTGCATTAACGAACCTTTTTATAAAACTGTTGTCTGAACTAATATTTATGAAGGTACGGATTATTCGAGATAATTATGTAAATGTAATTCATTGTAATATACAGGGAGTCACACGGATGAGTAACAAGATGGACGAAATTAATCTGTTTGTGAGAGCTTCACTGATAGGCTTCATGTTCTCTGCCTATCCAAACACAAAATGATCTTTTTCTATCACATGTGTTTCAGTATTTAAAACTTATACTTAATCATTGTGGACCTGAGAGAATTGGAGGAATTTCTTGCATTCTTCTTAGGCATAATATAAATAATTGTGAACCAATCAAAGATATTGAAAAAGCAAATCTGAAGCAATATTTTGAATGTTGTGGAGCAAAAATCACTTGGGCTATGAATGTCATCAACATGAAATGTGTAGAGATCACCTGTAAATTCTAAGTTTGCAGTACATTTTTTTGGAACGTCTTAATTGGTAGTTGGATTTATGCTCTAGAAAATTTAAAGACACAAATGCATACCAAGTGTAGATTTTAACATAGATTACATTAAAAGACTCACTGCTCTGCTCTGCTAAAAAAATATTGAATTTTAAATATATTTTTTCAAATTATATTGAATTATATAAATAAATGATTAAATGACCTTACAAAATTATAATTAATCTATTCAAAGCTACTGCGCAACAAATGCATGTTTCTCAAACAAGTATTTACTATAGCGAGGTCCACGTTATAATGGCAGTGGAGAAAGATAGGAGATAGGAGAACACGTTGCCGATCCACACTATCTTGTCAATGCTTTCTCTACGGTAGCTGATACAGGTTTATTAATGTATAATATTAATTGTTCATTCTCGTTTAAAATAATCAATTATGTTTTATTAAACAATTAATCATCTTTTTCAATGATTTCATAATGAATCTTCATATTAAATATTTTGTTAATATTAATTCTACATTGTTGAAAGCCGATCTGGCAACAGAGCAAAGCGAGAGAGAGATAGTGCTGCCCGCTTTGTTGAATGATATACAAGGATAGCAATACCATTGCTAATCAAACCCTGCCATTATAACGTGGACCTCACTATAAGTACAGTGATGATGAGCTTGTCATGTTTGTTGTCGGCGCGACCTGCAAGAGAGCATCTCGCGTGTGTGGTGCAGTATGCAGCACATAAGTTTGTATACGCATCTATGCATCTCATTCATGCCACATGTTTGAGCGTTCTCCATTCATTTTAACCTGCAATGTTTCTCATTTATATTTGAATAAGTTTGTTTTTATTTGCAGGCTCACCAAAATCTTGCACATTGGAAAAAAATTCAAGAAGAGTTCATGTTGAAGTGGCAGTTTCCTTTTTGCTGCGGTGCATTGGGTGGAAAGCATGTATACATAAAGAATCCACCTCCAGGGGGTTCAGAAAATTTCAAATATGAAGGGACATTCAGTATTGTAATGCTAGCGTTAGTAGATGCCAATTACAAATTTATTTATATTGATGTTGGGAAAAATGGACGAACAAATGATGCTTCTATATTTGAAAGCTCATCATTGGATGATTTATTGTCAAATAATACATTGAATTTGCCTGATAAGTCAATACTGGTAGCAAGTGAGACATTTCCTTTAAGGAAAGAAGTGATGACACCATTCACAGGTCAACATCTTACTGATAAGCAGGTATTATTCAACCATCGTCTAGACCGTTGCCAGCGCACTGCTGAGAATGCTTTGGGAATAATGGTATCTCGGTTCAAAGTTTTCCAACGTCCTCAGAATTTGGCTTTGGACAAAGTAGATTCGATCATCAGGACTTGTGCTGTTCTACACAATTGGTTGTTAGAGAATAGTCCTAATTACATTGAATCTGGCCTGATTGATGAGGAAGATGAATTGACAGGGACTTTCACTGCTGGTAGTTGGCGATCAAACCCCAACAGTACTGGTGTTGCTGATATTCAGTATCCAACGTCCAACTCCATTCACACACAAGAAGCTGCCAATTATCGACAGAAACTGGCTGATTATTTCCTCAGCGATGATGCTCGGATTCAATTTGAATAATTATAATTAACTGTCATTCAATTCAATATTGTTGTAGGCTTACGTTTTCTGTGATACATATAGTGATTAATAATTTGAAAACAATCATAAATGATGGGCAAACTTGAATCATTATTAAAAAATATTTCTATATTACTAATAATTGAATTCATTGGAGTGTAAAAAATCCTTTATATCTCAATATCATTCTATAATACCTTACATCCTTAGAAAATAATAAAAATCATTGCAACTTTGAATCAATGCCTCAATTTTAATTCATATTTTTGAAGTTAAATACATAATCTCATTTCCTACAAAAATCTGAAACCGACATGGCTTGTCATAGTGGGGTGGTCAATTTTCTTAATAACACACATTTCATGTCTGTCATATTGTAATCTGCTTGAAAGAATATTGTAATATTGCTTCGAATTATTTTGAAAAAAATATATTCATTGAAAACTCTAGAATTTCGTTATTAAAACACTATATATAGGCTCACTATAATATCAACTCTATTAATTCTCAATTGTACTGTATCGTTCTATCTGCATATATAGACTGTCACGTTATTCTTTATATTTAAATAACGATTAGCCTCCTGCTTGGCATCAGTCGGTAAAGCATGAGATTTGATATAATTAGGTCGTGGTTTTCTAATAGTATTCAGTCTTAAAAAATCTTGATAGGCCTAGATATGGGCTTCTTCAATAACTCTTGTAATTCAATAAATAATAAATATATATATAAATGATACTTATACTATAGAGTTGAGGAATAAAAAATAAATTGCACACCATGAAAGTTTCATACATATATTACATAAATAATGCAAAGATCAGTCGAGGCAAAAAATATATATAGAGCGATAAAAAAAAATATAATATAAAAATAGAACAATAATTGAAATCAATAAAAATATCACAGGCTAACTTTATATTCTAGATTTATGGCACGAATCATTACCATGTGCCTTTATCTTAAAATCATATGCATTCTGTTGCATGTAGTTGCGATATGCGCTTGCTAATACTTGTCGACTTGGACAATTCAATTAAAAATGTGTGCTCTAAGATCAGCTTGATAAATTAGCCACTAATAATCCAAATATATATATATATTAAAATCTCTAGTACTTAGTAGATTTATTTGTATCGAATATATATTTTTATCTCAGGGTGCAAGATTCGGCACCTGACGGAATGGGTAGAGCCATTCATCTAGTGAATTAGAACTATAATAAATTATCGCAAATTGTATTGCAAAAAATTAAATATTATATGCATATGTTTTAATAGCCTAGATTTCGTACTTCTTTGATTTAATAGAATTTCTAAAATATTGATCTATATTTTGCTTTCAAATAAATACCTTTAATACTAATTTTACTTGCGCAAGTATTACTCTTATTAATTTCTCAATTTATAATAAAACCCTTTCGGCGAGCTAGCTTTGATCATCAGATTAATTCGAAGCACTAGGGCGCCCATCACTAATTCAAATTTAATCACTCACGTGTCGAAAATCTTCTTGTAAGCCGCCGATGTCGATCCAACTCCATGTGGTCCGGGAATATGGTAGCCGGAATCGTCTCCTCCAAGGGGTTATAAATTTAATTAAAAATGAAAATGACTTCTGCTTCACAATAGCATCACGAAGTCTTTTAAGAAATTTAATAATTTACTTTAACTTTAACTTTTACAAAATCATTAGTAAGGTACTTCGCTCTAAAATATTTGGGGTCCTCTTATGGTGGCATTTGGCTGGCGAGTGCTGGTTCTTCCTTCTCAAGTTTTACAGATCCTCTTTCCGACTTTCAAATTAGCATAAAATTTAAATATCTAGTCCTCCGCCATTTAGGTTCAAATAGATCTTACAAAAAATACCAAAATATTGCTTAGATTATATGATTAATAATTTCTTTGCATTCGAGCCATATCGATAACATAGATTACACAAATTTTAACACAAAATCTAGTACATTATATAAATATATAGAAATATTTTTGAACTGGCCTACAGTTGCCGCCTATTAACTGCCGTTTTACTATTGGTGCATGCAAATTTTATTCGGTATTCATGCGCCTGGTAACTCTTATTTCCTGAATACATTAAATTATTTTTATTTGGTTTTTTATTTATGCTCTTTGCATGCTAGTTAATATTCTATACATTAATATTAATTCCATGCTACCTAATAATTAGCCACGTGGACGGGTGTTTTTTCATATTGCACACCATCTGATTGCAATAAAGCTCTGCCAAGGGGTTTTGGTCAGATTCTACGTTCCTCGGTTTGATCGATCTCTAGGTCACCGATCCGTGAATACATGTACATAACCTCAATCTTCAAATATTTTATATAATAATCTATTTATGAGCAATAAACTTCCTTCAAATCCTTTTTAGGTTCTTGTACCATTTAGCCAGAATAAGCTGATGCTATCTAATCTTAGTTATTATCTATTGGCGATATTAGCCAGTTACTTTATTTCAGACCTATTACTGTTTCTGTTAGGGCTTTTTGTCTACCCAGATTTAATATGTTACACGCGCCCCTGGGTTTGAATTCAAAATATTTGAGAATCACAATGTTTTTAATGAAAACCCACCCTTCAATACATCGATATACACTATACTTTATTTATAAATTATACTCTCATACTTCTATCACAGTTCGCAGACATATTTGCTGCATCTCCTTTATACCTTTATCAAATACAATAACAAATTCTCCTCCTCAACACACATAAAATATCATAAATATAAACTTCTAAACGTACTCCTCCTGACAACACTTAACATATAGTAATTTTTAAATTCGCCGCTTGCAGGGCCGCCAACCTAACTACACACATTTCATAATTCTCACAAATGATTCCTTTTAGACAATAATTTCGATTCACAAAACTTCTGGGCTTATATCTTATAGTATTTCTTAGGTCTTAATATAATAATTTTCTATACATCAGGTACAATACTTTTCTTTTGCTAATGGCTCTTTGGTTTTGGTAGCTGGTATTCACTTTAAGTCTTTTTCAGGTAACAAACGTGGCATAATTAAAAGTAATAAATATAAAACATATAAATAAATATATCGACATTAATAAATATAATAAATAACAATAATAAATAACTTTTTGGGTACAGTATTTCTTTTTATAAACATATGTTCAACAGACGTCACATATTTGATTTAGGTGGCTTTGCTCAGCTGGTCGCTGTTCTACATTCATAGTGCTACATGTTACATCAGAATTTGCTGTCGACTTTCATAACTAACCTAACTGCTCAATTTTTTCTCTTAAAAAGGTAATTAACAAATTTTAATTTTATTATCCCCGCTTGTGTCCTTTTTTATCTGATGTATATAATTTAATTACATATTTAAAAATTGTTCTTTTCCTTATTGCAGGCTTCTAACGGCTGGAAGGAATTAAAACACTGGATTGTTGCCACGAGGTCCTATACCAATATTAAATTTATTAAGGAAGGTTAGTAATCGGTTTGATAATAATGTTTTCCTTGATTTCTTATCATATTTATTTAAAATTTGACGATATAGCATGTAGAAATGTTGTGGTTTTCCCGTATCTTCTTGCATTCTGTTTGTTGACATGATTGTTGCTGTAGACCATTCGGTTATCTGCTATCCGTTGGTGAGGCTGTCCTAATTGATAATTCTTTCAACATAAATTTAAAGCCCTTGTATCTTGTATACTTTTTTAAACAATTCCTTGATTCATTAATGGTAGATCCTTTCAATTCATTCTTTTTCCAATCATCCTGTAATTTTAATTCATCTTTCCTTTCATTTTCATTTAATACTCTCGATTTCGGTTCATTATAAATTAGTAGGCTCAAGACAATAAACATTCTTATAATATTAAATTTCCAAACATCAATAGTAGATTCATTTAACAACAACAATACAATATTTTTCCTCCTATCCACAACACAGTCTTTTATTAATATCACAGCCATTATTACAAACATTAAACACCATAACAAAACATTTATTTTCTCTTTAATAGTATTATCTCTCATCATATAGCCAGGTACTTCCTTTTTATTAGTATAATTCCTTATTTCCCTCACTCTTAGACACTGTTTATCCTTCATATATCTCCATAAGTAGTCCATTTCGTTGTTGCCCATGCATGAATCCATATTTGTTCTATCAGTAGCTCCGTTTTTATTCCATTCATTTGATCCATTTTGCCGGTCACATCGCTGATTGGCTCTCTTGAAGCGTATGTGCCGCGGATGCATGACGTCGGCAATCTCTTCCTGTCCTCCTTGGTGCCGGTCCGGAATCCTCCTTGGCCTCTTGAAGCGTGCATGCGGCCTCCATCGGTGCGCGCGGTTCCTCCGTTTCTTCCGCCTCCGGGCCTTGCGATGCATGTTCTTTTTTCGGTCATGTAGTCCATCCTCCTCGTCCTGATGCCGGTCGGGTGTCCTCGGGCGCCTCCGTCTCCGGGCCTTGCGATGCATCTTCTTCTCCCGAATGCCGTCCTCTCTGTCCTGATGTCGGTCGGGTGTCCTCGGGCGCCTCCGTCTCCGGGCCTTGCGGTGGTCGCTCCTCTTGTCCTGGATGCCGTCCTCTCGTTCTTCCATGGGGTCCTTGGTTTGCCGTGTGGTGGAATGATGCGCGGGTGTAGACTCTGTGTGCGGATGCATGGTGGTGGTCGAAACAGGTAGTATGGTGGCGGTCAAAACAGGTAGTATAGTGGTGGTCTCCTCCTGGCGGCTGTTTATTTTTAGCAGTGACTCTTCGGTGGCAGGTTGCTCTTCGGTGGGGAACAGGATACTTAAAAAGGGTTGATGTTTGCGGCTGGCTTTAATTGCATGTTTGGCGGCGGTTTTTTGTGGTAGGCTGTCTTGTATGGGCTCCTGTGTGTCTGGTGGTGGGTTATCTTGTGTTTCTTGTAACAAAGTCTCCGGTAAATCATTTCTGAATGTGGTGTATGACGTTGAAATATCCTGCTTTTCTTGGTTTGTTTCATTTGAGCTTGTGCTTGTTATATCGGGGGTATCATATAGTCCTGGTTTATGAGCTGTAGTTTTCTGTATATCTGGTGGCGGGTCGTTGGGTGCTGGGTTCCGGGTTTTTTGTTGATTCAATCCTGTTGCATGCGCTAATGTGTAGTTTGAATTTATTTGAAGAGGTGGTGGTTTGTAATTTCTGTTGTAATTGTTTTGTGTGTGATTATTATGTGAGTTTAATCGATCACGGCCATCATAGTGATTCTTACGATTGCTCTGCTGGGCATAGTGGTTGGTTGTGCGATTTTGAAATTTTTCATTATTCCAGTTACCATTTTGCCTGTGCTTATAGCGGCGTTCAAAATGAGGAGCAGATCGGTAGCGATCATATGATACCGGTTCATAATTTTGGCTGTTATACTGATTAAATTTTGAGTTATGTAGATTTGGTGCGTATCTCTGGTCTGAGCGGTGGTTTGATATTGCCATCACAGACTGTATGCCATATAGATGATTTATCAGCTGCTTACAATCAGTAATGGGTTGTGTGGCGAGTGCCATTCTAACTTGGTACGGTAGCTTCTTTAAAATAATACTTGCTAATGCCGATTCATTAATGGGCTCGCTCAATTGAGAATTTTTAAACTGTAGGGCAGTGACGAAAGTGGTACATGCACCGTCTAAGTTAGGGTTGAACTCGCATGATATGATGTCCGCTAGCACGTCCAACTGTTTACTTCTGCTCCAATACTGTTCCAGGAAGACAGCTACAAACTCATCCAATGATGTAAATTCATGGGCTCTACTCCGAAAGAACATCAGGGGTTCGCCAATCAATAAATTAGTCAAACGAAGACGCCAAAAATTCCAAGAGGTAGGTGCAAGAGTTTGTACTAATTTTATCTGATCAATGAATGGTTGAGGTTGCAAATGGCGATCAGTATTATCAAATTTTCCTAGTCCTTGTAATATACTATGTACGTTGAGGTTGTCTGTTTGAATCCCTTGAGGTCGTTGTTGAATATGATTTTCTAATGCTGTTATTTTTTCCTGTGTTATCTGCCATTGACTATTATGTGTAATTTTATTTGCGTTTACTTCTTGATTTAATTGAGTCAGAGTGGATTTTTGAATTAGTAGAGTTCCGTTTAAAGCTTTACAGGTTTCAGTATTTTGATTGATGCTACCTTGCAGTTGGTTCATTTTTGTGGACATATTAATCTGTTTATTTTGTATTTCTTTAATACTGTTAATATTTTTGTCAACTGTAGTTGTTAATGTTTGATTGGCAACGGTAATTTGTTTGTGGATTTCTTGGTGGCAATCGGCCTTAATGTTATTGGTTATATCCTGAATGGGTGTAGTGATTTGTATGGTTAGGTTATCTATCCTTTCGTTGAGCTCACATGTAACCGTATCCAACCTTTCCGATAATCCTGCCGTAACTTTATCCTGACTTTCTTTCTGTAGATTTATCATTGCTTTTAATTCTTCCCTATGATTCTCTACTTTAGCCTCAATAGTATCCAACCGTCGTTCTACTGATTTTATAGCGCCCGCTGTCTCTTTCATGCCCTGTTCCATTGTTTGCTTATTTGCCTCTTTCATTTCCACATTCTCTTTTTTAATCTCCTGCATCATTTTGTCCATTGTGTTTTGTAGCATAATATTGAACATACTGCTAGTTTGTTCCATCATTACCTTTTGAAAAGGATCTAGCTCTGTGACTGAAAATAGACTTTGTTTGCTCAGATGTGACTCGGCCTCTGGAGATGCGGGTTCGGCAGGCTGCTCCTCGCCCCCTTCAAAGTTGATCTCTACTATCCGTTGATTCAATGGTGTGTCAGCGGCGTCGATTCGAGTGGATGATAGAGGTTGCAGACCTGGTGGATCGAAGACTATCGACCCGACGCTTCCTGGTTCCCTTTCTCGTGGCGTATTGGCATCTACCGTGGTGGGGTTTGATGTGCTTGGAGTCGACAAAGTGGGATCTGTGCAACCGCCGTACATATATGAAACTTCAGAGTTTGCGGGAGTGTGATTCATTATGTCAAATATGATAAATGCTAATTAAACAGTGACAAAAATGATAAGCGAAGATGCTTAAAAAAGAGACACAAACCGGGACTTACAGTGAACAGTGATGTGTAAAGTGTTTGGATACTCTTACAACAAGGTATTTATACTTAAGTTTTTTACAATGCTCTAGCGCCCCCAATGTTTTGTTGATTTATTCTTGGCTAGTTTACAGGCTGCGACTTATTTTCCAACCGGCTTAAACACCTAATATATTTTTGACTAGAAAGTAATAGCAGTTTAGGCTTATAAAATATAATCTCTCTTTATAAACATGTAATTTTTCACAGTACTAATAATATAAAATTTTCTTTAAAACATATAATTTCTCTCTATTTAAAGCTCTTGTTTCCCCAAAAAGTAATACAAATTTCCCTTCGCCAGTTTTCCTCACAACTCGTATAAGTTATCTATAATTTTCAATATGGTTATTGACTTAATTTCAAATAATTATTCAATGAGCTTGGCTCTCATCATCAGTCCCACGTTGGTACGACATGTCTTTGTGTCACGTTATTCTTTATATTTAAATAACGATTAGCCTCCTGCTTGGCATCAGTCGGTAAAGCATGAGATTTGATATAATTAGGTCGTGGTTTTCTAATAGTATTCAGTCTTAAAAAATCTTGATAGGCCTAGATATGGGCTTCTCCAATAACTCTTGTAATTCAATAAATAATAAATATATATATAAATGATACTTATACTATAGAGTTGAGGAATAAAAAATAAATTGCACACCATGAAAGTTTCATACATATATTACATAAATAATGCAAAGATCAGTCGAGGCAAAAAATATATATAGAGCGATAAAAAAAAATATAATATAAAAATAGAACAATAATTGAAATCAATAAAAATATCACAGGCTAACTTTATATTCTAGATTTATGGCACGAATCATTACCATGTGCCTTTATCTTAAAATCATATGCATTCTGTTGCATGTAGTTGCGATATGCGCTTGCTAATACTTGTCGACTTGGATAATTCAATCAAAAAATGTGTGCTCTAAGATCAGCTTGATAAATTAGCCACTAATAATCCAAATATATATATATTAAAATCTCTAGTACTTAGTAGATTTATTTGTATCGAATATATATTTTTATCTCAGGGTGCAAGATTCGGCACCTGACGGAATGGGTAGAGCCATTCATCTAGTGAATTAGAACTATAATAAATTATCGCAAATTGTATTGCAAAAAATTAAATATTATATGCATATGTTTTAATAGCCTAGATTTCGTACTTCTTTGATTTAATAGAATTTCTAAAATATTGATCTATATTTTGCTTTCAAATAAATACCTTTAATACTAATTTTACTTGCGCAAGTATTACTCTTATTAATTTCTCAATTTATAATAAAACCCTTTCGGCGAGCTAGCTTTGATCATCAGATTAATTCGAAGCACTAGGGCGCCCATCACTAATTCAAATTTAATCACTCACGTGTCGAAAATCTTCTTGTAAGCCGCCGATGTCGATCCAACTCCATGTGGTCCGGGAATATGGTAGCCGGAATCGTCTCCTCCAAGGGGTTATAAATTTAATTAAAAATGAAAAATGACTTCTGCTTCACAATAGCATCACGAAGTCTTTTAAGAAATTTAATAATTTACTTTAACTTTAACTTTTACAAAATCATTAGTAAGGTACTTCGCTCTAAAATATTTGGGGTCCTCTTATGGTGGCATTTGGCTGGCGAGTGCTGGTTCTTCCTTCTCAAGTTTTACAGATCCTCTTTCCGACTTTCAAATTAGCATAAAATTTAAATATCTTAGTCCTCCGCCATTTAGGTTCAAATAGATCTTACAAAAAATACCAAAATATTGCTTAGATTATATGATTAATAATTTCTTTGCATTCGAGCCATATCGATAACATAGATTACACAAATTTTAACACAAAATCTAGTACATTATATAAATATATAGAAATATTTTTGAACTGGCCTACAGTTGCCGCCTATTAACTGCCGTTTTACTATTGGTGCATGCAAATTTTATTCGGTATTCATGCGCCTGGTAACTCTTATTTCCTGAATACATTAAATTATTTTTATTTGGTTTTTTATTTATGCTCTTTGCATGCTAGTTAATATTCTATACATTAATATTAATTCCATGCTACCTAATAATTAGCCACGTGGACGGGTGTTTTTTCATATTGCACACCATCTGATTGCAATAAAGCTCTGCCAAGGGGTTTTGGTCAGATTCTACGTTCCTCGGTTTGATCGATCTCTAGGTCACCGATCCGTGAATACATGTACATAACCTCAATCTTCAAATATTTTATATAATAATCTATTTATGAGCAATAAACTTCCTTCAAATCCTTTTTAGGTTCTTGTACCATTTAGCCAGAATAAGCTGATGCTATCTAATCTTAGTTATTATCTATTTGGCGATATTAGCCAGTTACTTTATTTCAGACCTATTACTGTTTCTGTTAGGGCTTTTTGTCTACCCAGATTTAATATGTTACAAGACGCAGTCCATTCTTACTTGAACCACACGCAACTGCTCTGTCTTGTAAACGGTTAGCCTATCGATGTCTTTACGATTCGATCCGACGTTATGGAAGGAGAAACAGCCGACGCGGTTCGGCACGGCTGATTCCTCTCACCATAGTACTGTATCCAACATAATTATCTCATCTTATTTGCTATACGACGCTTGAAACAATTCAATTTTTCGATTGCATCTCATGCTGTGCATGTGCTGAATTAGAACTTCCTCCTTTCAAGCTTATAAATTGTGTGCATTTTCAGTAAGTGTCTCACAACAATAACATGATTTCCAATATCAATGTTTTCAAACAGAATTCCATAATACAGTACCATATTTAGTATCTGAATCTTCCTTCCATTTATCTCAAGCCTCTCCTACCATAGGGGAGCCTTGAGATGAAAAACATCAGAATGGTACATTATTATTTTAATTGATAAAAATAATAGAACAGACAGTAAATACACAAATGATACTCAATACGGTTCACTGAAGAGGTTCCAATGGATAAACAGTTGAAATTTTCAATTTATAATAATTGAAGGGGTTGGGATGAAACGGTGCCAAGCCACATTTTTCTTATTTTGAGCTAGAGGAGTTTCAAAATCCAATCAAATCCTCAAACAATTGTAATATCAACAACATTCTTGATTTTACTATTACTTTAATGTTTCATTTAGGAGTGATGAAACTTAGTATTTTATGAATATGAGATACTATGAGACACTATGACCATAATATTTCAAGTCAAAATCGGGACAAGTTAACTTCCCCCCGGGGGGGGGGGGGGTTGACCTTTTTTTCTATGTTAGGCCTTTAGCAAAAAGCCAATTCTAAGAATAGTTCCAATTGAATTTGAGAGAAATGATTTTTTAAAAATCTCATTTCTTGGTTCACTGAATAAAACAATTATCATTAAACTTGTTTATTGTGTGTAAGTTAATAGATATAATATTAATTTAGGTTCACAAACTCACCTATTCATAATGTGCTTTATACAGTAGTCTATAATATTAAACATATTATTGGATATGATGTATTTTATTTGAATTGATTAATTTAGAGTGATTTTATAGTATCTTTTTAAATATGAGAACAAAAGTAGCAATGCTTTGATTTGAGTGTTTTGAAAATAGCGGTAAATTTAATTCAAATTTACCCATTAATTAATTACTATTTATTCTTAAATAACCCCTTCAATTCATGTGCATCAAACATGAAACATTTCTCAAGCCTCCCACTTCACCCCTAAGGGCCGGTTTCCGAGCTCGGGATTTAGCTAAGTCCTAGACTTTAAACAGCTGGAGACAGAAAATTGGCTTTCCAAAACGGGGCGTAGTCGCAGCTTTTATAACAGTAGTCGTAGTTTTTATTTTCTCATTTCTATAATTGGAAATGTTTTTCCTTGACGAAATTCCTAGACATTCCTAAATAATTCAAAATAGCTGAAACTTTACACTATTTTCTCTTTATTTTATTTTGTGTTCAATTTTCTAGTTTTTAGAAATTTTAATTCTAACGTGAATATGACAATGACTGCGACTACATCCCGTTTTGGAAAACCAATTTCTGACTACAGCTGTTTAAAGTCTAGGACTTAGCACAGATTCCTTCTACTTTGTGCTTATACCCACCCGTGGGCTTCACAATAGCAAGTTGTCTCTGGTGGTGCGCAGAGAATAATGTGGTTTCGCATGTCAACATACAATACGATATAAAGCTTAAATTTCATATTAGGTGAATAAAGCAATATTCTTAGACTCAGTATGGGAAGCAGAAGGTGATTTAATTAAAAAATCAAATATCTCAAATCAAATCTATAACCTGCATGAGTATAACGACCACACAGCTCCACACAATAATGAATGTGTTTGCAATTTTCTATTCTATCTAGTACGATTTGTAAGGTCAAAACAATTTTATATTGTAGTTCTGATTTTTTAATATATTGTTTGAATACATGAGAAAAGTTCAGAACCAAGTTTTTGATGCAAAATTTCCTTGTGCTAGATACAGAGTAGCCCAAAAACCTTGTATTTTCTGTTAGTTTTCCAGTTTTCAGTTATTTCCGCCAAATTCTGTAATCGAACAGAAAAAATTGCTCTTGCCTATTATTTAGATTACGAAATTCCTAATAAAATGAGATCATTCAGAACGTAATGTCTTCAATGAGTACTGAGTTACAATTTTTTAAAAATAAGTGAAGTTTTAAGGGAAAATGAATTTTGATGAATTCTAATTTTTCATCAACATGTAATATTACATTTTTTCTCGATTAAAAGCGAATCTTCAATTCGAGATCTATAAAACTTGATAGTAAATATCAGAGTAATCGATAGGTGGACAACTTTTAACTGAGAATTTATCATAAATAATTGTGTTGCACATTCCATGGTATCACCGAAACAGAGTTAACAGAATTAACATATCATTATAAATAGCATAGAGGATAAATAAATTTAGAATAACAGTTTCGAAATAAAGTTTTATTGAGAACAAATGTAAAATGTAAATTCTAAACTTGTAATTTATAATTTTTTGGAATTTAATATTGATGATGTGTTCATAGCGGCGTCACTGTTTTTGGCTTCATCTAAAATGCTATCTTTGTAGCCCTTCTCTAAAAAATGGTGGCTGGCTATGGAAAGTGTTTTGTGCTCTCTGAATATTTTTCTGTTTATTTGAAATTTATAATGTTTTAATTTGAGATTTGAACAGTTTTATGGTTTTCTAATTTTGTATAATTTGATTTGTGTGTCTACAAGCCTATAGCCATTGTTTTCAACTATATAAATGGATAAGTATTTTAGCTTGTAATGATGCTATATGTTTAAGTGTTGTAAGGTATTGTTTTGTGGATTTGTGTTGTATATTGCCAAAATTCTTATGAAGATTATAAGTTGATTTGCTCTGAAAACTGGATTTCCTATTCATTAGCAATAGATCCATTCATAGTTTATCAAGAATTTACCATTTTGGAGCAGATAACTTTCTTTAGGTTAATAGGTGAAAAATGCTATTCAACCTATTTAGTATAAATTGGTAGCACAGCAAATGGTACGCCCTGGTGTGGGACCAAAACTACAAAATATATCCCTAGTTATAAAAAAATATTGGTAGGATAGATATCTTGATAGATTGTGAATGGGAGATGCTGCTGAGTGGGAAATCAGTTCGAGAAAGTTCAGGTTCTAATGAGTAAATATTTTGTACGCAGTAGCAAGATGGAGAACAATAAAAATAATGAAGTTTTATTCAGTGAAAACATTCAAAACTTAGATGAAGAATCTCAAGATTTAGACCTAACCTTAAACAATGACTCAAACGATAGTGTAGCTGTAAGTGAAAACGTTTCAAATGTAACAATTCATGAGGAAGTAGTAGAAATATCAAATGAAACAAGTATGGTAGGAGCTAAAAATGATCTAAATCTTATAGCGTTTTTAACACAAAAGTTTGATAGACAAGATGCTAGATTTGATGAGCTAAATGCTAGATTTGATGAGCAAAATGCTAGATTTGATGAGCAAAATGCTAAGATTGATGAGCAAAATGCTAAGATTGATAATTTGAAACAAGATCAAAGTGCTAGGTTTGATGATATGAAGCAAGAATTTGCTAGCATAAGACTAGAGCAGGTTAATACAAAGCAGAAAATTGAAGAGATAAATGATACATTAAGTAAAAATCACAAAGAAATAGGTCATCTATTATTACAGTCGTTTATTACTGAATTACGATGTTTCTAAGTTTTTAGGGAATCTTAGTGCATGGCCGCAACTCGGTTAGTTATTTTAAATATTGAGACTTTATTTTTTGGTTGTGAGTAATTTGCAGTGTGACCATTTGTTTAACATATCCTACTAGACATACAAAAATGAGTTGCGGAGTGTGTAACCAGCAGATGAGTCGTGCATTAAAATCAAAAATAAACTGTTCGAGCTGCAATATTGTGTTCCATGGTGTATGTGTTGAGCTCACCGACAATGATCTGGAATTATTTCAAGACACAGGAAAGTCATGGACTTGTAAAAAATGTTCAAGTGAGTTACGTCGCCAATGTGCCAATTCGGACTCTACTCCAGTAAAATCTATCTCAGGTGTAAACAAGCTCAGTGCTCCGGCAAAAACAAACACTAATTCAAGTACCGACAATAATCCACTAACGGTCGATCAATTAAATAGTATATTAACACGGGTTAAGGATGAGTTGCTGGAAAAGTTGGGATCTGATATAGCCGCTTGTAGGAAGACCTTGGATGAAAATGCTGCTGAAATTGCTAAACTAAGAGGAACTGTTAGGGAACTACAAAATGAAAATTCAGTTCTGAACGGAAAAATTAGGGAATTGGAGATGAAAGATGACGATCGGGAGCAATATGGTCGGAGAAATACCCTTGAAGTATACGGTGTTCCGGAGTTGCAGAACGAGGATGTGCAGAGTCGAATACTGGAGATCGGGAAAGCATTGGATGTGAAGCTGGACCGCAGATCGATCGATGCATGTCATCGCCTCCCCAGAAGAAGAGACAACACCGCGCCCGGCATCATTGTTCGTTTTGTCTGTCGAGGAGATAAGGATGCCTTGCTCAAAAAGAGGAAAGAATGTAGAGACTTTTCAACTCAACATATCAACATGCAGGGAAATAGTCCAATCTACATAAACCAATCTATAACGGCGGAGAGACGTAAGCTGTTCGGCAGAGCCAAGATGATACAACGGGAGAATGGGTTTCGACATGTGTGGATCGACCGAGTGGGCCGAATCAAAGTCAGGTACGAGGACGGCGGTCCTGTTAATATTATCAGGTGTGAGGAGGACCTCAACAAGCTCACAAATAGGAATAAGGACAATGTCGGTGTAAGTAAAAAATAATATAGATCAATTTCTGTATGAAGAAAATACCAATTATGACACTTAAAACCATGATTTGTTTGTCCAGATTAAGTTAACATTTTAACGTTCAATGAAATAGTTAATTAGAGAGAAGGAGGAATATTATCATTATAAATTATTTTATTTGAATTTCAGTTGCAAAGTATGGCTCTTGGCTACGTTATTATCACTTTACTCAAGGTAAATTATTGTTATTTTGATGAGCTCAAATAGACTATTTATTATTGCGTATGATTGTTGAAATAAATTTAGGAATAATTTCCATTCCGCTATCTTCCAATTATGATAATTATATTATATTCTATACGATAATTATTAATTATATTCTATCAATTGATAATAATGTATCAATTAAGTGGGAAAGGTTTCAATTGTTTTTTTTGTTTTGTTTTTTTTTTTTTGCCAATATGCTAGACCTATTACTTGTAGTAACGTAATTACTATTCTTTGCTTTTCAATTTGCTGTAGCCTAGTTAAGAGAGAATAATAACTCCTAATAATAAATCATTATAATTTGAAAATATTTTATCATTATGAGAAAAATGATGAATTCTCCTATCTTATCTACAAGGTATATTTAGTACGCTAGTTGATGAGGATTATTGACACGATTGCCTCTGTTGCTACTACTCTCTGAATCTCAAGAATTGAAGGCCTTTAATATTGATAAAATAATACTTGGATTGATAATAGATTTTTCTAACAATTGATTGAAAAATTGGAAATATTTTCTAACAATTGATTCAATTAAATTAATGCTGATTTCCACTTCTCTGTTTGTCCTTATCATCTCAGTAATATTGTTTTATTTTATTCAAATGGATTTGATCACAGGTTTCTGTGCATGAACTAAATTGGTAGGTTTCAAGTCGATGTACATACATTCATTTTGTCTGGACCGGTGGGCTGGCCATGTCTTGATTCTCTCTGATTTTTATTTTTTTTCTTTTCATCGGAAAACCGATACTTTTTTCTCTCTATTTTTTCATTTTACTTTAATTTCTTAACCACTTTGAAATTTTATTTTACAAAATATACGTTTATTCACTTTTCTTACGTTTATGTCTGATTGGGATATTGACGACCTTATAGGGTTTCACGATACAATAGAAGTAAATGATGTTTTCAGTTTTTTACCTCACCAGTCTGAGAGTGTTGGCGTGGAATTAAATATTCTACACACCAACATCAGAAGCATTAATAAAAATTTTGAGGAATTGGTGCACTACATAGGTAATCTATATATATAAAAGCGAAATGGCACTCACTCACTCACTCACTCACTCACTCACTCACTCGCATAACTAAAAATCTACCGGACCAAAAATGTTCAAATTTGGTAGGTATGTTCAGTTGGCCCTTTAGAGGCGCACTAAGAAATCTTTTGGCAATATTTCAACTCTAAGGGTTGTTTTTAAGGGTTTAAAGTTCGTCTTTTAGCATGTATATTCTTCTTCTCCCAATCTCTTAATTAGAATTGAAATTTCCATATCATATGTTACTATAGAACTATAATCTAGATAGAGTACCTCTTCGAAACAGTTGTTAACTGGCAACTAAATTAATAATTTTGTCAGGTTGGCATTAAGTTGAGTTGATTTTGTTAGGTTGGCACCAAGTTGAAGATTTAAATGCATTTATCGCGGAAAAATTGATTGGGCACTGCTACTTCAATCCTGGGAATATTATATTACTAGCCGTCAGGCTCGCTTCGCTCGCCATATCTGTTTGGCCAGACGTTTAGTCTGGACCCCCGACTGGATTGTCCTAATATAATATGATAAAAATGAAAAAATGCAGGCGAGCGAAGCGAGCCTGCTTATCTCATTCTTGGACGATCCAGTCGGGGGTCCAGGGGGCGGAGCCCACTGGCTAGACGGATATGGCGAGCGAAGCGAGCCTGACGGCTAGTACTGTATAAAGTTTCGCTTCAATGTGATTGCATTAACCGAGACGTGGATCACAGACGATGCTTGCTTCAATTATAACTTAGATGGTTACAATGTTTTTTATGCTAATAGTAAACATAGTAAACACTCGAAATGTGATGGATTATGCTTGTTCATTGAAAATAATATCAAAACTGAGCTTATTAATGTCCATATTGAAGAAGCTAACTGTATTGGTATGGCTTGCTGGATTAATGATGTGAAATATTTAATAATTACAATATATCGTTCTCCATTCCTCAACTTAAAAACTTTTATCGAAAGTCTAGACGAATTTCTGAAGAGTATGAAAGATATTTACAACATAATAGTATTGGGTGATATGAATTTAAATATTCTTGCTAATAATAGCCTTTCAAATGAATATTTGAGCACAATGCATATTAATGGTTTCAAATCTTTTATCAATAAACCAACTAGGTCTGTAAATGGCACCAGTACTTGTATCGATCACATATTTTACAAGGGAGAAGAGAATAATAATAATAATAATGTTGTTAGAGGGACTATTCTGAAAACAAATATTACGGACCATTTCACTCACTCACTCACTCACTCACTCACTCACTCACTCACTCACTCACTCACTCACTCACTCACTCACTCACTCACTCACTCACTCACTCACTCACTCACTCACTCACTCACTCACTCACTCACTCACTCACTCACTCACTCACTCACTCACTCACTCACTCACTCACTCACTCACTCACTCACTCACTCACTCACTCACTCACTCACTCACTCACTCACTCACTCACTCACTCACTCACTCACTCACTCACTCACTCACTCACTCACTCACTCACTCACTCACTCACTCACTCACTCACTCACTCACTCACTCACTCACTCACTCACTCACTCACTCACTCACTCACTCACTCACTCACTCACTCACTCACTCACTCACTCACTCACTCACTCACTCACTCACTCACTCACTCACTCACTCACTCACTCACTCACTCACTCACTCACTCACTCACTCACTCACTCACTCACTCACTCACTCACTCACTCACTCACTGACTGACTGACTCACTCACTCACTCACTCACTCACTCACTCACTCACTCACTCACTCACTCACTCACTCACTCACTCACTCACTCACTCACTCACTCACTCGCATAACTAAAAATCTACCGGACCAAAAATGTTCAAATTTGGTAGGTATGTTCAGTTGGCCCTTTAGAGGCGCACTAAGAAATCTTTTGGCAATATTTCAACTCTAAGGGTTGTTTTTAAGGGTTTAAAGTTCGTCTTTTAGCATGTATATTCTTCTTCTCCCAATCTCTTAATTAGAATTGAAATTTCCATATCATATGTTACTATAGAACTATAATCTAGATAGAGTACCTCTTCGAAACAGTTGTTAACTGGCAACTAAATTAATAATTTTGTCAGGTTGGCATTAAGTTGAGTTGATTTTGTTAGGTTGGCACCAAGTTGAAGATTTAAATGCATTTATCGCGGAAAAATTGATTGGGCACTGCTACTTCAATCCTGGGAATATTATATTACTAGCCGTCAGGCTCGCTTCGCTCGCCATATCTGTTTGGCCAGACGTTTAGTCTGGACCCCCGACTGGATTGTCCTAATATAATATGATAAAAATGAAAAAATGCAGGCGAGCGAAGCGAGCCTGACGGCTAGTACTGTATAAAGTTTCGCTTCAATGTGATTGCATTAACCGAGACGTGGATCACAGACGATGCTTGCTTCAATTATAACTTAGATGGTTACAATGTTTTTTATGCTAATAGTAAACACTCGAAATGTGATGGATTATGCTTGTTCATTGAAAATAATATCAAAACTGAGCTTATTAATGTCCATATTGAAGAAGCTAACTGTATTGGTATGGCTTGCTGGATTAATGATGTGAAATATTTAATAATTACAATATATCGTTCTCCATTCCTCAACTTAAAAACTTTTATCGAAAGTCTAGACGAATTTCTGAAGAGTATGAAAGATATTTACAACATAATAGTATTGGGTGATATGAATTTAAATATTCTTGCTAATAATAGCCTTTCAAATGAATATTTGAGCACAATGCATATTAATGGTTTCAAATCTTTTATCAATAAACCAACTAGGTCTGTAAATGGCACCAGTACTTGTATCGATCACATATTTTACAAGGGAGAAGAGAATAATAATAATAATAATAATAATAATAATAATGTTGTTAGAGGGACTATTCTGAAAACAAATATTACGGACCATTTTAGTGTTTCGCTGCATTTCAATAGGAATATTAATGAGGAACCAGCACATATCGATGTAGGATCAAAAAGCATAATTGATTATGTAAATCTAATCTCTGATTTACAAAAAGAATCATGGAAAGAGATATATGATTCAATGGATATTGACGAGATGGTGGACTACTTTGTTAAAAAACTAACAGACCTAACTCATGCTAGAACTAAAACCATAAAAATAAGTAACAAGAAAAAACCTATAAAAAATGGATTACTCCAGCCTTAGTCGCGTCAATACGGGAGAGAGATAAATTACATAGAAAATTATTAAAAAACCCCAATAACTTAGAATTGATAAATCAATATAAGAGATACAGAAATACACTCAATACCCTGATAAAAAAAAGCAAGATTGATTATTTTAACTGTAAATTCGAGGAACACAAAAACGATTCTAAAAAAACCTGGAAATACATTAATGAACTACTCGACTTGAAAAAAAATTCAAAATCAATAAATCTAGATGCTACTACTCTTAATAATATTTCGCTGGTGTTGGAGAATCGTTCGCTAAAAAGATAACTGATAATACAGACAATATAGAGATTCCCTAGTCAATAGCAAATCCTAATGTAAAAGTATCTTCCTCATTCCCACAAACGATTATGAAATAGAGTTATTAATAGATCAACTCAAGAATAAATTTACACCAGGTGTTGATAACTTTACAGGACCTTTCCTCAAAAAAATATCACCCTCTATAACCTCACCTTTAGTTCATATATTTAACAATTGTTTAAGCGAAGGATATTTCCCTAAAAAATTCAAAGAAGCTAAAATTATACCATTACCAAAAACTGGAGACCTTGGAAACCCGGATAGTTACAGACCGATTAGTTTAATGAGTAATATTTCTAAAATACTAGAAAAAATTTTGAAAATCAGATTAATGAGTTTCCTTGATAAACATAAAATCATTGACAACAATCAATATGGTTTCCAAGCAAATAGTTCAACCAAAGATGCGGTAATCCATCTCAACAATATAATTTTTGATAACTTTAATAGAAACAAAAAAACACTGGCTATTTTTATGGACTTATCCAAGGCCTTTGATACAGTTCCTCACAACATACTCCTCTATAAACTGGACAGGGTGGGTGTAAGAGGTTCTGTGAATAAGTTATTCTCAAGTTACTTGTCGAATAGGAAACAGTATCTCACTTTAAATGGACAGACAGACATCAGTTACACCTCTCAGTTCGGTACTCCTCAAGGGACAGTACTATCCCCGATTTTGTTTCTCATCTATGTAAACGACCTGTTAAAATTAAACCTTGAAAATTGCACTATTTTATCTTTCGCCGACGATACAACTTTGATTTTTAGCGGAGACACATGGGAAGAAACGTTCAAAGTTGCAAATAATGGTTTGAAAATAGTTCAACAATGGCTTGAAGATCATATACTAACCCTAAATGCAAAGAAAACTAAATATATAACTTTCTCACCCACCGTAATTGGTCAACCATCAATAGATCTTGAACTTTCTATAAAAAATCAAAGAAAAATAACAATGGCACCCAAATAATGAATGAGGTCGCCCACGAAAATATACCTTTAGAAAGAGTGCAATCTATAAAATATCTTGATATTTTTGTAGATCGCCATATCAAATGGAACATTCACCTAGAGTACCTCTGCTCAAAATTGAAATATCTCATCTATATTTTCTATAAAATAAATAAAATTAACATGTCAACAAAACCGATGTGTAATCATACTGGTGACAATAGTAATTTCGATAGGTTTGAATTCCAAATGCAAATTGACAAAAATAATCCAATGCATTTCTTAGTAAACTTGACCGAGTATCTTGAGAGAAATGAAATCACAAACTGGATCAAAATTAAAGGTATTTTGAAAAACAATTTTAATTCAAATTTTGCTCATCGTGATTGGTGGATTTTCATCCGTTTTGATGTAAATAACTTTGAAGAATTTAAAGAGAAATTCATTGCTAGAATGTGGTCAGACGACATTCAGTCATCTGCTAGAAATGATTTGAGATTAGGAAAATATAAGCCAAACTTATCTAAGAATCTTACTGAGTATTATATTTCTCGTTTCAACATTGCTAAGAAATTCAAGGCTGATGATCTAGTTGTAATTCGAAATTACATTTTGTCAAGCAAGCTGAAGAAGTTTTCTGCCAAGCTGTGTCCTAAATATCGTGGACCTTACATAGTAAGAGATGATCTCAATAAAGGGTGTTTCAAACTTGAAGAGATAAGTACAGGTAAAATTATGAGAGTCAATCAATATATGATGAAGAAATACCATCAGAAAGCACACAATGATTAGGAATCCTGTGTTACAGGGGTGCCCACAAGGGGGGGCATAGCGCAATTTGCGCCATCAACATTTGGGGGGGGGCAAGATTTTTTTTTATATTTTATGTCAACATTTTGAATCATGGCTAAAAAATCAAGGTATTAAATAGAGATATCCTAATGTAGTTAATTTTAATACTTTTTCCCACCTTTACAATGTTATATTTTCCTAAGTGTAACTCAATATAAAGCATAAAAATACAATTGATAATATTTTGTATGCAGGAATTTAAATAATTTAAAGCCTTCGAGTTTGAAGGTAAATCTTTCACAAAAATAAATTATAACTTCATCATCCACTATTATTCTGATTTCTTTTGCTTAATTTCAATTTTTAATGGTCCTGTGTGTTTGAGTTTCCTTGCTGTTGCAACCTAATTTTCTTAAAAGCACAATGATAAATTAAATTGTAAAGACATTTTAATCTAATAATTATTTTAATTTCGAATGCGTTTCATGATGATATTAATGTCTCTGGAATGGGAATGCAATTATAAACAACATCGCAAACTCTAGTGAATTTGACAGAAGAAAAAACTTCTCTTGTCAAAAATTTGTGAAAAATATCAAATGAAGACAATTTTCAATCTTTCAAATTTACACCTTATTTACCACACAGTAATCAAGTAATAATTATTGTAATGCTTCATTACTTTTTTCTGTTTTTTATAATAGTACAGTCAAATTGTCGTTTTTCAGGAAACAGCCCAAACGAATTTTTCGCGACGGTTCTATATGTATTTTGGGGCGCTGAATTCTAATCTGAAATTTGCTGACATGCCAGAAGGCGGCTTCACCACCAAAACTCCCAAAAAACCCCAAAATTTTGGACGTTTTTCAAGTTTTCCATTTAATCTTGAGAACCTTTAACTTTTCGAGAAAAAGCATTCCCTAAAATATTAAAGATGATAAAATTTCCAATAAATTGAGTGGTCGCGCAGGACTCTACGATTTTTGATTCCGTAGCTAAGAGTTTTCAAAAAAGGGGTATTTTTTAAGGGAGTTTCAAAATTATGCAAACCTACCAATTCTAGCCTATACAACTAGGATCTTTTTCTAGTCATGATAGAAAATCATGTCCTACAGCCAAAATTCAAATTCTCATTATAATACCTCTTCATGGCCTTCCTAACAAAAAAGAAACATTTCGGCTGAAATCACCTTACGAGGGTTATATTATATGAGAATCTCTCGTTAGATTTCAGTATTTCCTAGTGGGGGGCACACATAGGGATACGTCCAGGATCAAAATTTTAATCATTTATAACTTTTGACCGAATGATCACATCTCCTCGTACTACAGCTCGTTCATATCAGCTCGTCATGGCGGTTGAAAATCATGTATCATATCACTAAAATTTGTTTAAAAAATAGGAAATTCCTCCTTTAGTGTATTTCAATGCATAGAAAAATTACTGATTTCTATATTCAAAACTGTGTGTCTCGGTAACTCAAAATGATACTTGGTCTTCATTTGAAGAAAAATCCTCTTTCATGTGAGGTGCTGAGGTGAATGATTTTTGTAAAAATATAATCGTGAAGTAAGATACGTTTGTTTCTAAAAATAAAGAAATTTGCGATATTTTTTTTTCATTTTCACAGTCTCGACAGTTTTTCGATATAAACAGTAATGCAAGATCAATTTAAGGCAACTCAGCTTATAGAACATGAAATTTTCTCTCATTTAAGACCAATCGCAAGTTTCTATCATGTATTGTACTCATTTTAGAGACTCTTTAATAACAGTAAAATCAAAAGAAAAATGAGGAAATGGAGATCATTATCAATTGGCTGTAACTTCTGAACGGTATTGAAAACAGGAGTATAATTTATTCATGGGAGTGAAAAGAGGAGAAAATTCATCACAACCTCGACTACTTTTTGGATTTTTCATCTGAAGTGTTCCACAAGATACGCAACGTTGCATATGCGAGACTGTGAAAATGGGGGAAATATCACAAATTTCTTGCACATGCAAAGTTGCGTACTATCTTGTGGAACACTTCAGATAAAAAATCCAAAAAGTAGTCCTGCGCGACCACTCAATTCATTGGAAATTTTATTATCCTTAATATTGTATAGAGAATGCTTTTTCTCGAAAAATTCAAGGTTCTCGAGATTAAATGGGAAACTTAAAAAAAGTCCAAAATTTTGGGGGTGAAGTCGCCCTCTGGCGTGTCAGCAGATTTCAGATTAGAATTCAGCGCCCCAAAATACATATACAACCATCGAAAAAAATTCTTTCGGGGCTGTTTCCTGAAAAACGACCATTGACTGGACTATAAGTTGTTATCCTATTATATTAAGCGAGCAATTTCTGTATATCTGTTTATATTTTTATATCTGGCTATCTGGTTATCTTGTTAAATGGTTATTTATTTTCAACAGGTCTCGGAAACAGCTCTTACGATTTTCAAGAAATTTGGAATATAGTAGGGTTATGATATCAAAATTCGATTGCACTAGGTCTCATCCCTGAGAAAACTCCCTGGAGGAAAAACAGATGATGATTTCGTCGTCTGTCGATAGTAGAAGATGCGTGTGCCTGTGTGGGAGATCAGCTGTGTAATCAATTAGCTTACCGTAACTCGCGAGAAATCTAGAAATTTTAATTGACTCGATCAAAATACAGTAATCTGATTTGTTGACATGAGATGGTATATGTCATAATATTCAAAGTTAATCATTATTTCAGAGTTCTAAGTGATTAGTGAGTGTTATTTTGTCATTCAATTTGGTATGTAAACAATCTAAATTAGAAGTTTCATGTTTTCAAATATTTGGACTGAAAATTTCACTTGTATTCAAGTGTATGAAACATAATCTACTTTTTGGAATATTTAATATTCCAACTATAAATTTTATAGTGCATAAATCAAAATTCAGGGAAGAAACAGTTTTGGGCTGTGCCTATTAGTCCTTCCCCAATCATTTTAAAGAATTTAGTTCTGTTTATCAATGAATAAATAACAAGCAAAGCTTGGTGCCCCGATATTTGGTATTAATAGATGGAATTTACAAAATGTACTTGTTCAGATGATATCTTTATTCCAAAAACCAAACCATTTGAAGATACATTTTGTTCGACTTGTGTTATTCACTCATGTAATGTTAAAAAGTAAATACTACTAACAACGCAACATCAGCAGTGACAACCTGTTCCAATTTATGATAAATATCGGGGCACCGAGCTCCGCTCTGGAGTACCTACAAAAGCATAGGTATAACATTATTAGTGTGTTATGCCGGGATTCAGAATAGCATAATCGCTACGCAGTGTATGGTAAGAGTCCATAATTGTGTCTTTTTTCTTTCCTGTAGCCTATTTTTCTTGGCCCTTAATCGTTTCAAATTTTGATTCTTTCCTGTCTTTGTGTAATGTTCAGTAAATTTCTTCTATGATGCATATCTTAACCAATCTTGTCCATAGTCATTCAAATTTGTATTTTTTTTCTGAAATAATTTTGGAAGTTAAAATAGTAGCTTATTTTCCTAATCTTTAAATTGTTGATAAAACTTAACTTTCCTAAAATCTATCTATTGTAGTGTAAATAATTGTGTGTTTGCGGTATATTTTTTCATCATGTATTACATATTTTAAGTATGTCTATTTTTTGTCAGGTTTCATATTAAGTAACTAGGTTTTTCAGAGCAAATTATGTCCCATTTTCTCATCTTTCATTGCATATCATGCCATAAGCCATATGTAATTAGGTTATAGTTTTCTTCTGGGCTTTTAACCCATTTTGCATTTTATATTTTTTTTTGCTGTCCAATACTTTGGATTTTTGGTAGACAAGTAGGTGTGATTCTTTTAGAGGTGTGGGCGTGAACCACATATGGCTGGACTCGATTATCTGACCTACGACTTGTTTGCGATATAAAAAACCTTAAGACTGCAACATCAAATGTTTGTAAAAACTTTTGCATACTTTTGTTTTTGTGGTCCAATACTAGAGTCTGCTATCACATTGCCTCAAGCCCCGTTCCCACGACCCGTGACTTGCCAAGTGACTGGCCTTGATCTGCCGCTTGTTGAGTAACACGTTGTGAGAACACTGCATCAGTTGCTTTTCGACCTAGCTCGAGGTGGCTCGACCGAGCCACGCGCCGCCACGAGCCGTTCCCGACTTTTGTCGGTAAACTCATGAAACATCAAAGGCGCAAGCTCGAGCAGATGCGAGCCTCACATCGGCTTGTGTACCCGTTCTCACGGCCTGTCATTCGCCGAGCCGAGCGCATGTCGAACGCATGTCCTTTTGTACTGTGTTGTTGTTGAGTTCGGTTGGTGGTTTTTAACTAGTTAAAAATGGAGTGGACCAATGAAATAGTGATAGAGTTTTTAGATTTATACGAGCAGGAACCGATCATATGGAATCCCATCAATGAAGAACATAAAGATAGGAACAAAGTGTATGATGCTTGGAAATGGATTCAATCAAATTTCTCGATAGAATGCTCATTAAAGGAACTGAAAAAGAAAAAAGAGAACCTAATGGCGACCTATAGGAAACTCTCTGCAAAGGTGAAAAAGTGTTAATTTATGTTTGTTTAATTCAATGTAACGTAACGTTATTCAACCTAACCTAATCGTTCAGGTGTCATGTCAGGGACTAACACCAGCAGGGCACACGGGAGAGAAAAGGACAGAGTCATGTGATGTATATAGTTCGACATATATTTAAAAAAAAAACATATTCACATAAAAACATCTATTCAAAGATATTTATCTAATGGAAATATCTGTAATTTTAATTATATTATACATATTACAATCAACATTTTGTATGGACTCTACTTAAGTTTCTTAACATTTTCTCCTCTGTTAAATAGTTATGTTTTACTGCAAATTATGGTGTATTACAATACTTTTACAATACAACGGAGTTGCCAATACAACTTGTAATAGATTGAACTATTCAATTATATCATTGACCAAAACATATATGTAACAAATTGTTCACATGAATATTCACTTCTTTTACACTCTGTGTCACCAGGATCAATACCGCTAGTGTGTATGCTTGACATCCAGTCTTGAGTCTAGCTGTATTTGTTTTGCCAAGCTAACCTCCCACTTGTTGTGAAGTACTCAGCAAAGCACGCGCAAATAGCCTTGGCTACTGCCCCTGGTTTTCTAGGAGCCCCTTGTAATGGCAAGAAAGATGTCATTCCATCTTGGTCATTTCTCCAAGATCCTCCGGCAAATGTACCGTATACTTCAACATCAAACGTACCTGGGGGAGTATACCGTGATCTTGAAACATTATTCTTCCTAAGGAAATTATGTAACAGTGCGCAAGTTAAAGTAACATTGGTTACTTTGTCGGGTTCTAAAGTCATGGGCTTTCTAAATACTCTGAAAACCGAACACATAATTCCGAACACGTTTTCAACAACACGTCGAGCACGACAATGACGGTAGTTGAAAACTCTGCCTGCACTATCCTGGTCCCAGGATATGGCTTCATCATGTTACAACTTAAGGCAAATGCTGAATTGCCTAAGAACACACAAGGCAAAACTTTATCTGATGATGGTAGTTTCCTATTGGATGGAAGATTAGGCCTAAGCTCCCCATTTTGTAATTTACTGTATAAGGATGAATTGTAGTAAACTCCACCATCACTTATTCGACCTTGACATCCAATGTCTACATACGTAAAACAGTAATCTGCATCTACTAACCCCAATAACACAACACTAAAATGAGATTTGTAGTTAAAAAACTCAGATCCTGTATTAGGTGGGCTTTGTATAACGACATGTTTTCCGTCTATCGCCCCAAGCAGTTAGGAAAGTTCCATTGCAGTTCGAACTGTCGAGCGATTTCTAGCCACTGATGCTCCTCCTTAGGCAACTGAAAAAGATAAAATAATTTCATGGTAATATTTGTGGAACAAATATAATTTCATTTTTAAAGCTCACACAATTATTTCTTACTAGCTGACCAGCGCAGGCTTCGCCCTGCGTGACATTTTGAAATAGGTAAACCCTTAGTTACTTCTTACACGTAAATCTGCACTCGCACTCCAAACTTTCACATTTATAATATTAGTAAGATTATAACACACTAAACAACACAATATAATAACAATAAAATAAAATAACACACAATAACACAATGTACAACAAGTCTCCCATTACATTGGTACCATTTATTTTGTTTTAGATTCCGGATAATACACAAGATCATCCACAAGATATGGAGGATGATAACACTGAATTCGACAATACAGGGGAAACAGAAAATAATGCAATTGATCAAGCTAATTCATCGAACCCAACAGCAGCTGCCAACACTATAAATACTGAAAGTATAAGACTTCCTAATTTAAAGAATGGTGGACCACCACTTGCTAAAAAAAGAAAATCGATAGAGGTAGCACAAGTTCAGAAACGAATGGATGACTCTTATGGCTTCTTGAAACAGGTCGCAAATAAACCAAAATCAACAAAGGACGAAAGTGAATTATTTTGTGATCTGTTATGTGTGAAGTTGCGAGCTCTAGACGAAGACACCCGGGCAAATGCAATGCATGACATAAACAACTTGATGTTCAACTACAGGAAACCCATCAATCCGCAAATAAGTTATATGAATCAGTATCAACACCACAGCCCTGGCAGTAGCTCCGTCTCCCCTGCTCCGTCTGCTTCCTATACAAGTGGTACTGCATCCATGGGCGTTTGTGAAGTAAACCAACTACAGGATGTTACTCCCCAAACTACAACAGAGCTACAGGACGATACTCCCCAAAAAATAGCAGGGCTATTTTCAAATTTCCCAAATCATAGTTCACAGGATTTTCATTAGTTAAGCTTATCAATCTTATCCAAGTATAAAATAATCTCCTGAACATTAATTTAAAACCTGTTTATAATACTGTTTATAATAGACAGTTTAAAATTTGGCTGTTCTGGTAATCTTTAAGTACAGCACGAGAGGTACATTTATTTTTATTAGTATAATAATAACAATCATCTGCGCTTTTTCTCCATTAACAGTAAGATTGTAATATGGACAACATGTTTCTTGTTTGTTTAATTAAAGATTATAAAAAAATTACCTGTATTTCGTCTTTTAGTTCTTCTATTAAAGCCTTGCACACTTCGTCAACACATTTTGATACGGTTTGTTTTGAAATCTTAAATAAGAATGATAAACTACCACAGCTGTCTCCACTGGCAAAAAATCTTAAAGCTACAGCCAATCTCTCTTGAGCAGGTATACTTTTCTGCATGTTTGTATCTTTTTTGATTAATGTTTGTGCAATTCTACTAAGTAAACTTTCAAAATCAGTAGCATCCATCTGACAAAAGTTATGAAATCTTCCGGATGGTTCTTTTTTTAAGTCAACCAGCATGTCAGTAGCATTGTACCTGTAACAAACATATTATTTGTAAGAACGAAAATTATTGTCGTTTTTGGTGGTTCAGCACGACAAAAGAAAGAGTTCTATTATTTTTTCCTTGTATGTGTATGTCCATAAAACAATACATATATATATATATTTAGTGAGTTGGTGGCGCAGACGGTAGCGCGGTGGACTTGAAATCCAAGGTAGCGATATCGTGGGTTTGAATCCCCGTGCCGCCGCATACTTTTGTCAATAGTTTTTTATGTACATACCTTTTTCGGCTTTTATTATAGGAATCCACCCACCAACGCTTTTTTCGTCTCATTCGTCTTTTCAAATATTCTCCAGTGCAGACTACATAGTACACTGCAGCGCAAGCTATTAATTCGTTATCATCATTCCACATATTTCTACACTTCACAAAACCTACATCAACTGGTTTACATCAAACTCGAGAAGTCACAACAGTTCTTTGCTTCAACAATTCTTTTCTTCAACAGTTCTTTGCACAACAGTTCTAAACAACAACTAGACACTGACCCAGAGACCACGGTGCTCGCGTACGTCCGAACGGGCTTGAGGTACGACGTGCCGCCCCAAGTCCCACCGAGTCACCCCGCGCCGTGAGAACTGTTGGCTCGCAATTCCAGAGACTTCTCGTCGATCTGTGGCAGATCCAAGGACGTCTGTGACTTGGCAAGTCACACGTCGTAAGAACGAGGCTTTACAGACATCTAGGAACTCTCCACCCAGTCACAATAGTCAAAATATTTTTCCTTCACCAGTGTTGTTTCTGTGGGAGTGATAGCTCACAGTTATAACAAATTAGAGTCATACTTGGAATCTACAAAATTCCATAGTGGTATATTTTATTAAATATACTTCCTTATGAAAGTTTAGTACTGACATGTAGGATAGGCTCTATTTAATCTTTATCTTCCTTGTATTATTTAGGAAATTTATTTACCCAATTTTCTTTTTCTCTTATTTGTATTTTTTAGAGAACTTATTTACCCATTATCCATCTTGATTGTCTTTGTATTGTAATCTTGAAATGGTTTGTACTTATTATACAGTCTTCAAGTTCTGAAATTATTTAAAAAATAAATGGTTCAATTTAGAACATGCTGAAATTTAATCTTATGTATAAATTCTTTTGTTATAATAATAAAACTTCAAAATTTGAAAGTATTAATGAATTGTGTCGCCATAAATATGAGATGTTCAATATAAATGAAAGTTAACTTGAATAATAATGTTTTCATTAAATAAAAACATCTTGTCTGCCGTGCTACCAATTTCTCCTAAATAGGTTGGATAGCATTTCTCACCTATTAACCTAAGGAAAGTTATCGGCTCCAAAATAGTAGATTCTTGATAAACTATGAATGGATCTATTGCTTATGAATGAGAAATCCAGTTTTCAGAGCAAACCAACTTATAATCTTCAGAAGAATTTTGGCAATATTAAAGAACAACACTTAAACATAATATAGCATCATTACAAGCTAAAATACTTATCCAGTTTATATAGTTGAAAACAATGGCTATAGGCTTGTAAACACAAGAAACAATTAATTATAGACAAAATTAGAACACTATAAACTGTTCAAAACTCAATTAAAACATTAAAAATTTCAATTAAACAGAAAAATATTCAGAGAGCACAAAACACTTTTCAATAGCCAGCCACCATTTTTAGAGAAGAAGAAAAAGTACAGAGCAAACCAACTTCAAACAGTGATGACTTCATGAACACGTCACCAAAAAATTATAAATTACAAGTCTAGAATTTACATTTTACATTTGTTCTCAATAAAACTTTATTTCGAAACTGTTATTTTAAATTAATATATCCTCTATATGATCTGTTAATTCTGTTAACTCTGTTTACTCTGTTTCGGTGATACCATGGAATATGCAACACAATTATTTACGATAAATTCTCAGTTAAAAAGTTGTCCGTATATCGATTACTATCAAGTTTTATAGATCTCGAATTGAAGATTCGATTCCAATCAAGAAAAAATGTAATTTTACAAATACCCCCCTCTTGACATAAAAAATTTTACTGTTTGAGAATTTAATGAAGAAAAATTACATTGAAACAAATTGTTGAAATTAAATTCGAGAACAGTAACAATTTTTCTATAAAAACATTACATGTCATCCTATAATATTGAAAATTATTATAAAAATTCATCAATAGCATTTGTTATATATTTCTAGACAATATTTCAAAGTATAGAATATCAAAATTACTTTTGATTTAGCTTTATAATTCAAAGGAAAATATCTCAATGGAAAGTTTTATATATATAAAGAATGTTTTTGAAATTGCACATAAATTTAATAGATAGAAAAATTCAATTTTTTATTGCATGAAAATTTAGTATGTTGAACAAAAAAAATTATTATTATTATTTTTTTTTAATGAATTGATGAATTGTTACATTTAATTTTCACATAAAATTTCAATAAATCAAAAAATGTTCATTTCTTTCACTATTGACGCAGTTGATTTTATCGATGCAAAATTTTGGAAAACAGTCCGTTAAGGCACTCAGTGTGAATTTCAGTTAAGTGTGACTCCAGTGTGATGACATCAGTGTTGGGCTGATCTGGATGCACGTAGTGTTGGGCTGATACTTGTAGTCGACTGATGCATACCAAACTTGATACAGGTGACATCTCAGTTAGCATTGCCTCATGCTTGTAGTAGACGGCTGCATACCAAACTCGATACAGAGTCACGTAAATTTTGTATCATATTTGTAATTATACAATGTACATTTCAGGCTTGAAATGACAATGTAATTTGTTTTTTGGAAAAGAGATAGACGCTGCATACAGGATTAACTTAGGTGAGGATTAATTTAGGTAAGGTTTGGTTTTTGATATTTTCAGCTTTCAAGGTTTAGAGTTCTGCATACAGGAATAATTTAGGAGAGGATTTTTTGAATCAATTTCTTTCATGATACTGTGACTGTTATTCTGAATTCAAAGTTGTGAATGTGAACATGGATGGCAATTACCTCCAGGTAATGTGGTAGTGTTGAGTTACATGGTCAGCAATAGGCGTTGGCATTGTCATAGGCATTGGCATCAACATTGGCGCAGGCATTGGCATCGGCGCAGACATGCGTAAACGTCAATGTAGATATTGGCATCGGCACAGGCATCGGCATAGACATCAACGTAGATATTGGCATTGGTGTAGACATCAGAGCAGATATTGGCATTGATATTGGCATAGGCATCAGCATAGATATTGGCATAGTTATTAGTGTAGATATTGGCGTTGGTATTGGTGTAGGCATCAGCGTAGATATTGGTATAGATATTCAATTGATGAGTCACACTAGTTCGAAAATCACCCAAATGTTCTTAACACTCTTCATGGCGTTCACTTGTTGCTGATTTCAAGATTCACATGATAATTATTTCAATGTTAATGTCCACGCTGTACCTGTTATCTTAAAATGCTTATAAACTAAAAGAAAATTTTGATTAGGCTACCAATACAATCTAATACACATGAAAATTATTTCTAAGTATATAATCAATATAAAAATGAAATTTGTTAACATCTTATTATACAATCAGCAATACATAAATTATTAAATTTGGAGATATCAATTACAAAATTTTAATAGAAAAAATAATTTCATTTCCATTTATTCATTGTTCAAATATTTTATGAAAAGCAAATTATTCAATATTATTAATCATCGTTTGTTGGATACTATAGTTTATTTTGACTTTTCAATGTTCTAAACACAAACTATATTTCATGACAAAACTTTACTATCAATCATTAAACAAGAAATCATTCAAAACATCAATAATATTTTGCTTCAAAGGCAATCAATATTCATCATCTGCATCTATGGCAATCAACATTATTAATCATTATTTTGCATCTATGGCAATCAACATAAGTAATCAACACAGAAAATATTATCTCATTACTGCCTCTCTAAGTCATAACCTTCTGGTCATTTCTTCTTTGGGCAATAATGGTTTTCCATCTCAAAAACAATCACATACCAGCAAAATTCTAATCAACACAAACCCCACTAAAAATTCTACATACACTCCAGCATCCATTTCAAACGATAATCAATCATATCAAAGTTTATAGAACAGTTTTTAAAATTTAGAAAAAGACATCAATTACAAAAACTTTAGAGAAATTTTAATCCTTAACTCATTTCAATTAATAATATGACAAAACGTTTTTATTTAATGAAAACATTATTATTCAAGTTAACTTTCATTTATATTGAACATCTCATATATATGGCGACACAATTCATCAATACTTTAAAATTTTAAGGTTTATTTATTATAACAAAAGAATTTATACATAAGATTAAATTTCAGCATGTTCTAAATTGTACCATTTATTTTTTAAATAAATTCAGAATTTGAAGACTGTATAATAAGAACAAACATTTCAAGATTACAATACAAAGACGATCAAGATAATGGATGATGGGTAAATAAGTTCCCTAAAAAATACAAATAAGAGAAAAAGAAAAATTGAGTAAATAAATTTCCTAAATAATACAAGGAAGATAAAGATTAATTAGAGCCTATCCTACATGTCAGTTCTAAACTTTCATAAGGAAGTATATTTAATAAAATATACTACTATGGAATCTTGTAGATTCCAAGTATGACTCTAATTTGTTATAATTACTGTGAGCTATCACTCCCACAAAACAACTGGTGAAGGAAAAAAAATATTTTGACTATTGTGACTGGGTGGAGAGTTCCTAGATGTCTGTAAGGCAATGTGATAGCAGACTCTAGTATCGGACCACAAAAACAAAAGTATGCAAAAGTTTTTACAAACATTTGATGTTGCAGTCTTAAGGTTTTTATATCGCAAACAAGTAGGTCAGATAATCGAGTCCAGCCATATGTGGTTCACGTCCACACCTCTAAAAGAATCACACCTACTTGTCTACCAAAAATCCAAAGTATTGGACAGAAAAAAAAATATAAAATGCAAAATGGGTTAAAAGCCCAGAAGAAAACTATAACCTAATTACATATGGCTTATGGGCACGATATGCAATGAAAGATGAGAAAATGGGACATAAATTTGCTCTGAAAAACCTAATTACCTAATATAATACCTGAAAAAAATGAACATAATTAAAATATGTAATACATGATGAAAAAATATACCGCAAGCAAACAATTATTTACACTACAATGGATAGATTTTAGAAAAGTTAAGTTTATCAACAATTTAAAGATTAGGAAAATAAGCTACTGTTTTAACTTCCAAAATTATTTCAGAAAATAAAATACAAATTTAAATGGCTATGGACAAGATTGGTTAAGATATCCATCATAGAAGAATTTTACTGAACATTACACAAAGACAGGAAAGAATCGAAATTTGAAACGATTAAGGGCCAAGAAAAATAGGCTACAGGAAAGAAAAAAGATACAATTATGGACTCTTACCATACATAGTATTTACGGTCATTGCTATTCTGAATCCCGGCATGACACAGGATTCCTAATCATTGTGTGCTGGGGAATACCCTTTCATCATGTGATTCACAGTCATCATCTTGTAAGTAAGCAACTTGAAACAACCTTTGAATACTAACACATCAATGGTGACTTTGTGCTTTGTTTTCTTCAAGAACATGATTTTATTCATGGGTTCATTTGTTTCAACAAAGCCATTTTGCTTACAAAAGTTAGTCATGTTCACTAGATAATGCTTTGCATACACCTTTTCAATTTTTAGTTGAAAGTTGAATTCATCAACTTGATTCAAAGCAAGATTCATTTTGTTTACATTGTTCCTAACCTCTGCAGAAACCTGTCTCATGTAAACATTCACTTGATTTACTGGTTTCCTAACCTTCAATTTGGCAATACTACTTTCTTTAATGTTGACTTTCAATAAAGACAACTCCCTACCTACTTCATTACTCAATTCTACTATCTCACTAGGATTTACTTTTTCAATAACAGTAACTAGGCCTACATTATCTAAAACTTGAAATAATTGATCTTGTATCTCAACACTACTATCATCCTGCTTCAATTTGCTTTCATCTTCATGATTATCAATCAATGTTTCATGTGTATCTTTTAATAGAAGGGTTATACTAACCTGCTCTAGTCTTATGCTAGCAAATTCTTGCTTCATCTCATCAAACCTAGCACTTTGATCTTGTTTCAAATTATCAATCTTAGCATTTTGCTTATCAAACAGTTGTGTTAAGGCAGCTATTAACTCATCATCATTTTTAATATTTTTCATATTGTATGCCATTTTGCTAGTCTGCACAGATAATATATTCATTAGGACTTGATCTCTCTTGAACCGATTTCCCACTCAGCAGCATCTCATTCATAACCTATCAAGACATCAGCCTACACATAATTTCTATAACCAGGGATTTCATGGTGTACCATTTGGGACATATTTATTTTGTAATTTGGTCCCACCACAGGGGTAACATTTGCCATGCTACCAATTTCTCCTAAATAGGTTGGATAGCATTTCTCACCTATTAACCTAAGGAAAGTTATCGGCTCCAAAATAGTAGATTCTTGATAAACTATGAATGGATCTATTGCTTATGAATGAGAAATCCAGTTTTCAGAGCAAACCAACTTATAATCTTCAGAAGAATTTTGGCAATATTAAAGAACAACACTTAAACATAATATAGCATCATTACAAGCTAAAATACTTATCCAGTTTATATAGTTGAAAACAATGGCTATAGGCTTGTAAACACAAGAAACAATTAATTATAGACAAAATTAGAACACTATAAACTGTTCAAAACTCAATTTAAAACATTAAAAATTTCAATTAAACAGAAAAATATTCAGAGAGCACAAAACACTTTTCAATAGCCAGCCACCATTTTTTAGAGAAGAAGAAAAAGTACAGAGCAAACCAACTTCAAACAGTGATGACTTCATGAACACGTCACCAAAAAATTATAAATTACAAGTCTAGAATTTACATTTTACATTTGTTCTCAATAAAACTTTATTTCGAAACTGTTATTTTAAATTAATATATCCTCTATATGATCTGTTAATTCTGTTAACTCTGTTTACTCTGTTTCGGTGATACCATGGAATATGCAACACAATTATTTACGATAAATTCTCAGTTAAAAAGTTGTCCGTATATCGATTACTCTGATATTTACTATCAAGTTTTATAGATCTCGAATTGAAGATTCGAGTCCAATTGAGAAAAAATGTAATATCACACTTGTCATATTATTAATTGAAATGAGTTAAAGGTTAAAATTTCTCTAAAGTTTTTGTAATTGATGTCTTTTTCTAAATTAAAAAAAAACTGTTTGTTCTATAAATTTTGATATGATTGATTATCGTTTGAAATGGATGCTGGAGTGTATGTAGAATTTTTAGTGGGGTTTGTTGATTAGAATTTTCCTGGTATGTGATTGTTTTTTGAGATGGAAACCCATTATTGCCTAAAGAAGGAATAACAGAGGTTATGACTTAGAGAGGCAGTAATGAGATAATATTTTTTGTGTTGATTACTTATGTTGATTGCCATAGATGCAGATGATTACTTATGAATATTGATTGCCTTTGAAGCAAAATATTATTGATGTTTTGAATGATTTCTTGTTTAATGTTTGATAGTAAAGTTTTGTCATGAAATGTAGTTTGTGTTTAGAACATTGAAAAGTCGAAATAAACTATAGAATTCAACAAACGATGATTAATAATATTGAATATTTTGCTTTTTATACAATATTTGAACAAAAAATCAGAATGAAAATTTATAAATTTGTCTACATAAATAATTTTGAAACCCTGAATGATAAATCATAAATGTGAAATGCTATAATTGAAATGTTATACTAAATGATAATGAAATGCAGATATATTATGAAATGATTGTGAAATAGAAGACCAATTGTCTGAAATTATTGAAATATGTATTGAAATTATTTTTGTTGTGATGATCTGATGTTTTTTACAATTTTGATAATTATACAGAATGTTATGAAATTTATGTAACATGTATTTGTTTATGTTCTAAATTTTGAAGAATGGATTGAATTTTGTTATTTGAACAGTGAATAAATGGAAATGAAATTATTTTTATTAAAATTTTGTAATTGATATCTCTATAGAGTTTGGGGAAATTTCACAATTTATGTATTGCTGACTGTATAATAAGATGTTAACAATAAATTTCATTTTTTATATTGATTATATACTTGGAAATAATTCTCATGTGTATTAGATTGTATTGGTAGCCTAATCAAAATTTTCTTTTTAGTTTATAAGCATTTTAAAATAACAGGTACAGCATGGACATTAACATCAAAATAATTATCACGTAAATCTCGAAATCAACAACAAGTGAATGCCATGAAGAGTGTTAAGAACATTTGGGTGATTTTCGAACTAGTGTGACTCATTAATTGAATATCTACACCAATATCTACGCTGATGCCTACACCAATGCCAACGCCAATATCTACGCCAATATCTACACCAATAACTACGCCGATATCTACACTGATGTCTACACCAATGTCTGCGCCAATGTCGAAGCCAATGCCTACCACAATGCCGATGCCAATGCCTGCGCCAATGTTGATGCCAATGCCTACGACAATGCCAACGCCAATGCCGACACCAATGCATACGCCAATGACAATGCCAATGCCTATTGCTGACCATGTAACTCAAACTTCAACACTACCACATTACCTGGAGGTAATTGCCATCCATGTTCACGTCGCAACTTTGAATTCAGAATAACAGTCACAGTATCATGAGAGAAATTGATTCAAGAAAATCCTCTCCTAAATTATTCCTGTATGCAGAACTCTAAACCTTGAAAGCTGAAAATATCAAAAAACCAAAACTTACCTAAATTAATCCTCACCTAAGTTAATCCTGTATGCAGCGTCTATCTCTTTTCCAAAAAACAAATTACATTGTCATTTCAAGCCTGAAATGTACATTGTATAATTAAATGATACAAAATTTATGTGACTCTGTATCGAGTTTGGTATGCAGCCGTCTACTACAAGCATGAGGCAATGCTAACTGAGATGTCACCTGTATTGAGTTTGGTATGCAGCCGTCTACTACAAGCATGAGGCAATGCTAACTGAGATGTCACCTGTATTGAGTTTGGTATGCAGCCATCTACTACAAGCATGAGGCAATGCTAACTGAGATGTCACCTGTATCCAGTTTGGTATGCATCAGTCGACTACAAGTATCAGCCAACACTACGAGTATTTGGATCAGCCCAACACTGATGTCATCACACTGGAGTCACACTTAACTGAAATTCATACTGAGTGCCTTAACAGACTGTTTTCCAAAATTTGCATCGATAAAATCAACCGCGTCAATAGTGAAAGAAATGAACATTTTTTGATTTATTGAAATTTTATGTGAAAATTAAATGTAACAATTCATCAATTCATTAAAAAAATTTTTTTTTGTTCAACATACTAAATTTTCATGCAATAAAAAATTGAATTTTTCTATCTATTAAATTTATGTGCAATTTCAAAAACTATTCTTTATATATATTAACTTTCTGTCGAGATATTTTCCTTAAATTATAAAGCTAAATCAAAAGTAATTTTGATATTCTATACTTTGAAATATTGTTTGGAAATGTATAACAAATGTTATTGATGAATTTTTATAATAATTTTCAATATTATAGGATGACATGTAATGTTTTTATAGAAAAAATTGTTACTGTTCTCGAATTTAATTTCAACAATTTGTTTCAATGTAATTTTTCTTCTTTAAATTCTCAAACAGTAAAATTTTTTTTGTCAAGAGGGGGGTATTTGTAAAATTACATTTTTTCTTGATTAAAATCGAATCTTCAATTCGAGATCTATAAAACTTGATAGTAAATATCAGAGTAATCGATAGGCGGACAACTTTTAACTGAGAATTTATCATAAATAATTGTGTTGCACATTCCATGGTATCACCGAAACAGAGTTAACAGAATTAACATATCATTATAAATAGCATAGAGGATAAATAAATTTAGAATAACAGTTTCGAAATAAAGTTTTATTGAGAACAAATGTAAAATGTAAATTCTAAACTTGTAATTTATAATTTTTTGGAATTTAATATTGATGATGTGTTCATAGCGGCGTCACTGTTTTTGGCTTCATCTAAAATGCTATCTTTGTAGCCCTTCTCTAAAAAATGGTGGCTGGCTATGGAAAGTGTTTTGTGCTCTCTGAATATTTTTCTGTTTATTTGAAATTTATAATGTTTTAATTTGAGATTTGAACAGTTTTATGGTGTTCTAATTTTGTATAATTTGATTTGTGTGTCTACAAGCCTATAGCCATTGTTTTCAACTATATAAATGGATAAGTATTTTAGCTTGTAATGATGCTATATGTTTAAGTGTTGTAAGGTATTGTTTTGTGGATTTGTGTTGTATATTGCCAAAATTCTTATGAAGATTATAAGTTGATTTGCTCTGAAAACTGGATTTCCTATTCATTAGCAATAGATCCATTCATAGTTTATCAAGAATTTACCATTTTGGAGCCAATAACTTTCTTTAGGTTAATAGGTGAAAAATGCTATTCAACCTATTTAGGATAAATTGGTAGCACAGCAAATGGTACGCCCTGGTGTGGGACCAAAACTTCAAAATATATCCCTGGTTATAAAAAAATATTGGTAGGATAGATATCTTGATAGATTGTGAATGGGAGATGCTGCTGAGTGGGAAATCAGTTCGAGAAAGTTCAGGTTCTAATGAGTAAATATTTTGTATGCAGTAGCAAGATGGAGAACAATAAAAATAATGAAGTTTTATTCAGTGAAAACATTCAAAACTTAGATGAAGAATCTCAAGATTTAGACCTAACTTGCATGAAAAAATTGGACTTCTCTTATGTATCCAAATTGAGAATTCAAATCTACAATATAAAATGCAAGCACACCCATGAAACTCATGGTTGGTTCTAAATTTTATCCTATAGGAGCTCAGTTGCCTTAAATATTTATCTTCATGCAACTCCTGTTTTCTATCTTAGAACTACCGAGATCGTGAATATGAGGAGAATATCTTCAATCTCTTGATGTTTTCAAGTGATTGAATTGTACCGTGCGTCCAAGTGAACTATGAATGAAAATGATAAAATCAACAGAATTTTTTGCGTTTCAAGTTTTATCAACATGGTCAAATTTGATTAGCAGATTCAGCCACAAAGTTTCTTCTAAAAGGTCATGAATATTATTTCAAAATCGATTTACGATTTTAGTTTTGCTCTTTACTGCTTTACTTATAATTTTGTATTATATCAAGCAAAGGAAATACATTTACGACAAAAATACACATAACTTAGGCGGGTGCATACCAACTGACCCAATTCCCATTTGACCCAACCTACCACTTGACCCAATTTTTTAAATCGAGAAAAGCTGCGAAACCACTTGACCCAATAGACATCTGACCCAATATACCATTTGCCCCAATATTATAAACATCACAAAACCATCTGACCCAATTGACATCTGACCCAACCTACCACTAGACCCAACTACTGTGCTGCGCTCTCGTGGCATAGTTTATTGTGCGCAAAACATCAATGCCTTCTTGATGAGTGGTACTCCTTCGGCAGCCATGACAGTTGACATTCCGATATTTTCTGGTAGATGTCAGGACGGTCAAGACTAACCTACTTATGTGGTGACATTTGGTACAACATTTTCAGTATTGTTTTCAAAAGCGGGAATCATAATTATTTTCAAAGTTGACTGCTTGAACTGTATTTCAGAATTATTGAACTGCCTTGATGGAATTAGAAAATGCCTTGATGGAAAATTAAATGTATTAATTATTATTTGAAGCTACAGTAGTTTAAAATATTGGAAATTTCAGTTCACGAGAAACACTTGATGATGTCTTGTTTAAAGATTAAAATATGGTAGGTAGAATACTAATAAAAATCAACAATATATACTCTTGTGAAAATAGAGTAGTATCTATTATGTTTCAATCTCTGCTATGTGAATTAGTAAACATTGAAATAGAATCTATCCATTCTAGAGCTAGAATATAAAATAATAATGAATAAAATGGCAATGTCGTTTCATTTATTCACCCATTAATCACCATGATCCTGAATTTGACCTTGGATCAAATTCAGTGAAATAGGCATAGTCTGTCCAAGCAAAGAAGACCCTCTGGAAAGATGGGAAATTGACTCAAGCTCGGTCAATATTGGTTCAAAAATTATCAATTTGACCTAAAATTGTAGGAAACAATTTGATCCACTATTAAGACCACATTTATAATGGAAGTTTGATCTCATTTGCTATGTATCTTCCATAATATAACAACAAATAAATGGCCAACAATGGTCAATAGTAAATTTATTAATAATCATTACAAAGTAAAGTTTTATTTATCAGCAATGATGTGCAGATCTATGTTAGTCTGGTAGGGTATCTAACAAGAATGAGAAAAATAAGAGTTTCATGAGCTGAACCTTGTTCAGTTGACAATATGATCTTACAGCTGAAATCGTAAGTATATTCATTAGTCTATATTGTATCACTCCGGACTTGGCAATTTGTATTGAGACAGCTAGGCTGCTTTCATATTGTTGTATTTTGTTGTTTTGTTGCATGTATTAATGTATTAAGCCTCATGTTTTGAATTTTGTCCCTACATATGTTTATTATAATCTTGAATATTGGGCATATGATATTATAAAGATGAATTTGAAAACATGAGGCTTAATAATGCAACAAAACGACAAAATACACCAATGTGAAAGCAGCCCTAGGTTTGAACTGGCTCTTATTGTTTTCTGTAAAAGGCAGAAAATTGGTTGATCCGTATAGCCTACTGTATCCGTATATTCACAATGTAGGTAAACATCAAACATCATCATTCACTCACTCATCATCATCATCATCATCACCTTTGCTTAAAATACTTGCTATCAAGTCGCAATTGTAACAATACATTTTAAAAAAACTGGAGATGTCCAATGAAAGATACCAAAAAAAGTGTTAGGCCTATGATTTTATGGTAGCACAACTGGCGCGGTAAGGAGGATAGATTCAATTGGGTATATTTACTAAAGCTGAAGAAACAGTTCCGATATGCCTCAGCAGAGAATATGTGGACAGATAATGGGATTGATGTAAACTATTCAAAGCAAAATTGTATAGAGCTGATACATAACTTATATATAAATGTGGTAATATTAAGCCTGCAATTCAGATGTGGGTAGAGCCGTACATTCCCAATCCTCTCCCAGATACACGGAATTGAATCCAAATTTTGTTTTGGGTGAGCAATTCAAATACGTATGGATTGGCTTTCTAAAAAATTCGATGTTTAACCCAACTGAGATTAGCTGGTAGGCCTAATCTGGTTATGTTCTTATTTGTTGAAGAAAAGGGTATTTGGATAAATTGTAAAGAAAACTGTCCAATATATGCAATTTGCAAACTGACTAAACAGTAGAACACTTCTTATTGGTCTGTCCAATGTATAATCACATAAGAGACAATTCATTGCTAAATTTATACAGAATATTATATTGTGAATGACGAAGATAAAGCAACGGTACTCTTGTCCAACTTGAGTGTAGACAAAATAAACTCTGTGTACAATTTTACTGTGGAAGCAGTTCGAACAAGATCAGAGATATTGAGCCAACAGTGATATTATAAACAATATATTTATACAATTGAAGATATTACATTGAATTGATGTAAATATTTTATGTGACTTGTTATATCCATTGTATTGTTTGTATGCATGATTTTTCACTATGACATGTGTTTGTAACAATTTGTATGGGGCATAGCATAGCTCCGATTGCAAATAAACTTATTTATTTATTATTTATTCATTAGCCTAATATAAGTCTATATTGTGTTCATGGATACGGTCAATAAAGTGAAATATAGACAATCTGAACTTTTCAAACAATCTCTGGGCATATAACTTGGACCTAATGCTATGAAGATAGGCAGAGATAGTGAATAGGTTTTGGAATATTTGAGATTTTTTATATACATTAAATCTATTGTATCATTCATTCTCTTCTGATTGGATCTATGAAGAAGGAATAATAAATGCTTCCTATTTAAAATATGATTCGCAGTACAATTATTAAATTATTTTTATTTTAGCATTATATGTTTCAGCTCATAAGAGTCATTTCCAAATGCAACTGAGTTGCATAAAATAAAAAATAATTTCAAAAGAGTATCGTGATTCATATTTTAAATAGAAAACTTCGATAACTAGCCCTAAGAAAAAGGAAATCAGGAATATTGAAATAGAGCCAGGAAGGGGCCCAATTTTTTTTTTGTGGGGGCTATAGGTAAGTACCGATTACGGCACTGCTCAGACTTCATTGACTTTGAGCATGTCTGTTTGAAAAATGTACGTATTGCATGCTGTAATAGAGCCTATTATATATAATAGAATAGTTGTATGATATTGCCTGTCAACTCTATCCGATTGATAATAATTTTTTCCATATACCGTATTTCATTTACATCTACTGTCTGACCGGGGAACAGATTTTGATAACAGCACAATCACATTGATAAGCCCTTCCCGTCTTTTGGAGGAGACAATCATAATAAATTACGGTAGGCCTACAGACTAACTCATAAAATGTTAATATATTTTATTGAAATTTCTAGGTTTTTAAAGTGCAGTTCAATAAATAACTCAACTGAGAAATGCAGTCTCATAAGTACCGGTAACCGAGAATTGTAGGGTACTATATCATGGAGATTATTTGATTTTTTTTTACAAATTTCGTTGTGCAAATTGTTTATTTCTCAGTAAATAAATAGTACAACCAGAAACATAGCTTCTGAAATATTCATAAAACTATGTAGGTAGGCTACTCTAAATCGATGTATTCTAGAAACACTTATCCAAATTTACTGAGGGAAGAAACTTGTGAGGAAATTTTTTAAGGCAGATTCCATCAAAGTCATTCTTTACAATTATTTATGTTGTAGGTTTTAACCTAGGTTATAAGGAATGTCCATAAATATTCATTTCCAATTTCTATTTCTAATACGGTAACTCAAATCCATTGTCTTACAGAACTTATATTGTAGGCTGTAGGATACCTGTCAACAGCTTTTTTCTGACTTAATAAAAACTATGATAGCAACAATAGACTACAATACTTGGAGTAAGGTAAAATCTAGTTGTGAAAAGTTACCTATATCAAATGAATAATCATCAATCATTTACTGATTGATAAGATGCTTTTATGGTGGTTTTACCAAATCTAATAACCTCATCCAAATTTAATAATACAGATCTAACCTCAAAATAACACAAATCTAACCTCAAAGATAGCAAGAACTGTCAAAACAGTTGTGCTTGGTTTCAAGGCCTTCTAGACTTTTACCTGAAGAGTAGACCGTAGGTAGAGAGTAACCAAGCCTGGAACATTGCAGACGTTTTGCCAGAGTGCAGCACAGTAGTTGGGTCAAGTCGTAGGTTGGGGCAGATGTCAATTGGGTCAGTTGGTTTTTTGATATTCATAGAGTTGGGACAAACTGTATATTGGGTCAAATGGTTTCGCGGTTTTCCTCTATTTTGAAAAATTGGGTCTAGTGGTAGGTTGGGTCAAATGGCAGTTGGTTGAGTGCCGCTACATAATAACAGGGGTAGGTAAATTTTTTCAAGGAGTATCAAACAATTTCCTCCTTATCATAATATACAATGGAACTGGATGTTATTTCACTGAATGCTTAATAGATAGTGGCTCTTATAAGTTTATAATGAGAGAAATTCATTGAATTTTCAAATTACTCCCTCTTCCCCAATCTCCCGCTAGACGGCTCGCCTAACAGCATTTAGTTCATATGCAAAATTAGAACTTTCCACTATGGATACAGTCTATGAAAAAGGTTGACAACCATTGGCTATTCAATGAAAACAAAAAGCAACTGAAATAATATTATTTTTAATGAGCAGTTTTGACATCATTTATTAGAATCATTTTAGAACAATAATAGAAAAATATAATGCTGCATTACACAGCACCTCAAGAACATGTCATGATTAAAATAATTCCATGCTCTTTCTCAATTTTCAAGTTCAAAATCGCAATTATGAATTAAATTAGATCGATTTAAATTATTCAATTGAAGAACATATTGTAATAAAGTTTGGATTATGCTACATTTTTATAATGGACAATAGTTTATCTAGCCACTGATTCACTTATTGTTTTCTTGTTCTTGTTGATTACAAATAAAAATTAATCCACTTTGTCATTGGAGACGTAGCGCTCATGCGATCTGGAGAGTTGAGACACAGTGCCCCTACTACAGCACCAATCCAGCTCAGACAGAAATCGTCATTTGCGTATACAAGCGCTTTCTACCGGTATACGATGATACTGCACATTAGGCGAAACAATAGCCGGTAAGAATGTTCTCTCTGTTCCTTCTACTTGTGGGTGGTGCTGACTGGAATCTAATCTACTTCAAGATGGTGGAATTGTAGCACGATTCTGTCAATTTTGTTTCTGTTTGTATTCTGCGGACAAAACTTAGGAGCATCAGAGTCAGAGGTTATGTTCTGCATTCTGATTGATATTTTCATATTGTCTACAATCTAATTTACTTCGAGGATTAAGGTTGGTGTTGAAAAACGATTCATTCATTCAAGTAGAAAAATAGTAAATAATCCATATTAATTGGCAGCAAGCTAGAAGTTTAGATTTTCACTACTTTAAGTCAAGCTTGTTGACAACCACTTTCTTTTTTTGAACAAAAACTCAGGTCTTAAAACTACTATACATTTACCGTATCTTAATATTCATACTTTCTAATTTTCTGTGCAATTTGACAAATTTGAATAATTTACTTACATAGTAGTTTTGTGTTTACTTATATAGTAGTTTTACTTACCAATTGAGTTTCTTCATCCTATGCAATGAGAGTTGTGTCGTCAGCAAACGGGAGTGCTTCTCCATCAATACTAAGGTCATTTATGAAGATGAGGAACAGAAAAGGGCCAATGATTCATCCCTGTGGCTCTCCATACTTGACCTGAAGCTCCTGTAATTTGGCACCGTTTACTGTTACAACCTGGCTACACCGTAGAAGGTACTCCTCCATTGTTTTCATGACCACTCCTCCAATCCCATATCTCAAAGCTTCCCCAGCAAAATCTCATGAGACACGCAATTGAATGCTTTGGTGAAGTTACAGAGATTCATGGCAGTTGAATGTTTCTTCTCCATCGCATCAAGAATGGTGTAATGAAAAACCTCTGCATTCTAGGCTTTTATTGATCAGTAATGAATTCATAACAGATTCAAAATTAGAATAAATAGTTCAACATCTGATAACAGAAACATAAGAAGAAAACACTAGTCATATGATGATTCAATATCATCACATTCTTCCCGTCTTTAGGAATTCAATGAATAGTCTTTCAAATAAGAAGGCATTTTGCGCTCTCTATAAGATCTTCGCAGGGTGCCATCAGGAGGCTCTTCTTCATCACTGAGGGGGAATCCTGTATTTGTTTCATCTTGATTTTCATTATAATTTTCTTGATTGTTCTCAGGCTCTGCGTGATCACTAAGGCTTGATCCTGCATTTGTATCATCTTGATTTTTATCGTTATCTTCTTGAATGCTCTCTTCTCCTCGAGGGGCAAGGTTTTTCAGTGATACAGTTGTCTCTCTTCCATCACTAAGCCGTACCTTGGCATATTGTGGGTTGATTTGAAGAATATCCACCTCCTCGACCAATGGATCGAATTTACTTCTTCGTATAGGTACTTTCATTAGGACTTTGTTTGAAGGGGCAAGCCAGGTTGGAAGTGCTATACCATTAGATGATTGTCTATAGTGTCGGAACATCCTATCATGTGGCGTCTCATTAGTAGCCGTGCACAATAGGGATCGAATAGAATGTAGAGAATCTGGGAGCACAGATTCCCAATCAGATACATCCAAATTTCTATGCTTCAATGTAAGAGACACTGTGCGCCAAATTGTACCCTTTTCTCGTTCGATTTGGCCATTTCCTGGTGCGTTATAAGGTGATGACATGGAAGTGGCTACTCCTCGATTATGAAGGAATTCCTGCAGCTCTCTGGATTTGAAAGAGGTTCCATTGTCAGTATGTACATAAGAAGGTAAACCAAATGTGGTAAACAAGTTCACAAGGCACTGAATTACAGTTGATGAATTCATATTCGGACAAGGGTATGTAAACGGAAACCTAGAGTACTCATCAATTATTGTCAACAAATATTTGTTTTTAGTTTTTGATGGAAGAGGACCCTTGAAGTCCATGCTTAATCTTTCAAATGGATGTGTCGCCTTTATGAGAGTAGATTTCAATTTCTTGAAAAATTGAGGTTTTATGGCATTACATGTTTGACATGAAGAAGTCATTTTTCTGACATCCTCAACTGAATAGGGTAAATTATGAGTTCTTACCCAATGAATCATTCTGGTCACTCCAGGGTGACACAAGTCACAGTGTAGGGAGTGTAATTTATCGGTTTGAGTTGCATTACACACTCTGGAAAGTGCATCTGCTACTTGGTTGTCCTTTCCTGGTCTGTAAATTATTTCGTAATTGTAGCATGACATCTCCAATCGCCATCGTTGTATTTTTTCATTTTTTATTTTATTTTGATGAGTCATATCAAACATGAATGATACAGAGCGCTGGTCAGTGATAATTTTGAAGAATCTTCCAAGTAAGAAATGTCTCCACTTTTTAAGAGCACACACAATAGCAAAAGCCTCTTTTTCAATGGATGAATGTTTACGCTCACTATCATTCAGCTTCTGAGAAAAGAATGCTACTGGACGTCCACACTGTGATAGGACAGCTGAAATTGAAAAATCAGATGCATCTGTTTCAACCACAAAAGGTTCAAAGTCGTCAATTGTACTAACTACTGCCTTAGAAATCTCAGTTTTGAGTTGATTGAAGTCAGCTATAGCTTCAGAAGTCAAAGGAAAGGTCTTTGCTGTAAGAAGCCGTTTAGCTTTATCTGAATAATTGGATATCCATTTGGAATAGTGTGCAAACATTCCAATTGTTCGCTCAAGAGCCTTTCTATTATCTGGGGGTGGAAGATTGAGCAATGGTTTCAGACGTTCAGGGTCAGGAGAAATTGTCCCATTTTTAATTTTATAGCCAAGCAAGCTTATTGAAGTAAGTGAATATTTGCTTTTTTCTGTATTGATTGTAAAATTATATTTTTGTACTGCATCTAAGAATTTTTTGAGATTCAAATCATGTTCCTTCTGATTCTTACCACATATTGTCACATCATCCAGGTATGCATACGTTTTTTCAAGTTTTTCATTATTAATAACATTATCAATGACTCGCTGAAAAGTGGGTACACCATCTGTCAGACCAAAAGCAAGCCTTCGAAATTGATACAAACGGCCACATGCCTCAAATGCAGTGAAAGGTCGATCTTTTTCTCGTAGGGGTACCTGGTGGTAAGCGCTTTTCAAGTCAATAGTGGTGAATACAGAGTTTTTTGAGACCTTAGAAACAATATCTTCAAGACTAGGGAGGGGATATGCGTCAAGATGTGTGTATCGGTTAATAGTTTGAGAATAGTCTATTACCATTCGCTTTTTGTGATTTTCGTTCTTCACTACAAATGCTTGAGCTCTCCAGGGAGACCTGCTTTCTTCAATAATTCCATCAGCTAGCAGTTTCTCAATTTCTTTCTCCATGAAACTAGTGTCTTCAAGAGAATGCTTTCGGGATTTAGTAATTATAGGTTTAATGTCTTTAGTTAAAAACTCAAAAAGTGGTGGAGGTTCTATCTTTGCTGGAGCCAGATAATTGATAGTCAATGGGGGTTTAGTTCCTCCAAATGAAACTCTAAGTTCAGAGTGTTGATTAAGTAAGTCATGTCCTACAATAACATTAGCACACAAATCAGGCAATACACTGAATTTTGTTTTGGGGTAATGTTGACCTGAAAATTCTAAATGAGCTACACAATAAAAGGAAATGTTCTTTCTTAGTGATGTTGAAGCCATGGACACTGCACCAGTTGTAGGGTACATTTCAAGTCCACATTTTTTAGCAAAACAGTGTGAAATAAATGTCTCAGAGCTTCCTGTATCTATCAAAGCAGAAGTAGGAATGTTGTTTACCTGAGCTTGTACTGTAGCATTTTCAAGAACAGTAGAGGCTGCAATAAGCGCCGAAGATGAAGAAGTTTTAGTAGATTTGCAGACATTTTTCCAATGACCTATTTTCTGGCATTTTTCGCATGAGTCATTTAGTGCAGGGCACTGCTGACGTGTTTTATGTCGCTGACGACCACAAAAATAACATTTTTGAAAACTTGAGCTTCCAGTTTTTACAGCTGACAAATTTGTTTCTTTACATGAATTTTCTGAAGAATTATTTGAAGTGGCATTAAGAGTTATTTCAGAAGAGTAAGAAGCTGATTGATTTCTGGCAGATTCCAAGGCACGTGCTTTTTCAATAGCTTCATCAAGAGTTAGCTTGTCAAACTCCAAAAGTCTCAGTCTTATCTGATGAGAGCTGAGGCCCCGGATAAATGAATCACGAATGTATGTTTTCCTATGAGTTTCAGAATCAACATCTGCAAACCCACAATTCTTACTCAGTTGTTGTAAAGCTTGGTTATATTGGTCAATTGTCTCATCTGAAGACTGTTTTCTAGTTGCCAATTTATGTCTAGCGAATATTTCATTTATTGGTTTTACATATGCAGATTTTAGTGCGTCAATAGCCGAAGTATATGAATTTTTGTCGGCAATTGTTTGATAAACAGAATGAGATAGAAAGTTGGTAAGCAACCGCAACTTACTTTCATCATCGATGTCTTCTTCGTCAAAAGATGCGATGAAATTCTCGAAAGTCTTTAGCCAGAAGTTCCATTCTTGTAGAGCTGTTGGAGAATTCGGATCACCATCAAACTTGTCTGGTTTCAAAAATTTGTCCATCGTAAAGCGAATTTTCAGTTTTCGTTTCCAAAAAAGATTTGAAGATTATACATTTGTTGTTGAATAGAAATTGTGAAATAGAGAATAGAAATTGATTGACTCGTATTTGATAAGATGAATTGATTTGATGATTTTTGATTACTGATCAATAAATTGTAATGAAAAACCTCTGCATTCTAGGCTTTATTGATCAGTAATGAATTCATAACAGATTCAAAATTAGAATAAATAGTTCAACATCTGATAACAGAAACATAAGAAGAAAACACTAGTCATATGATGATTCAATATCATCACAAATGGATTCTACCAGGCGTTGGACAGCACCCGTAGTAGACCTCCCACGGCGAAAACCAAACTTGTCCTCCGTGAAGAGTGAATTCTCCTTAAAATAAGCCGAAAGCTGAAAGAGCATCACAGACTCCATAATCCTTGCAAACACCGGAATCAGAGATATAGATCGGTAGTTTGACAACTCTTCAGTATCACCCTTTTTGAAGGTTGGCACTGTTCTTGAAATCTCCAGTAGATCAGGAAAGACACCTGCTGATTAGCCTGCTAAGTGGTGAGGCTATTGAAGAAATGACTGCCTTCATAAGAAAGTTAGACAATCCATAGACGTCAGGGCTTCTCGAGCTCTTTTAGCCATTTACAATAATTCTTATCAAGTCCATAGGTGAAACTCTTCTCCATTTTTCAAATATACAGTTTTGTAATGGTATTCTGTCCACCGCACATGATGTAGTTCCTGTAAAACTAACAACAATCTGTGTAACAGAGTGAACAAAAAAATTGTTGGAATCATCTGGACTTGCATATTTTGGAAGAGCAGACTGTTTCTTTTTAGACTCATTTATAATATTCCAGGCTGCCTTACAGGGGTTTGCGGCTTGACTAATGATTTTTTTCCACACTGGACTTTTTGGCATCAGCAATTTCCTGATGATAGATTTTCTCAAGTCTTAGGTATGCAGTATAATACCTATTCCTCAGTTCATCACTGGTGGCAGATTTACAAAGGCTTCTTGCCAGAATCACTAAGGCTTTAATATTGGCCAATTCAGCAGTGAACCATGACTTCTGAACTTTCTTTTCCAGTCCATGCTTCTTTCCTACATCCACAGTAGGCCGTTTAGAACTCAGTGGGGAAAAACTGTCGAAAAGAGAATTACATTTCTCAAAGAACTGTACAAAAGCTAATCGAGGCTCACTGTCAACGATAATTGTACTCCTATCCATTCTTTCCAGTGCACCATTAAGTAATGGAATGTTGCATTCATCAATTCTTCTGTAAGTAAAAGCTTACCTGGTACACCAATCAGGGACCTCCTTCATCCCCTCACACAAACCGGAAATGTCTATCACAAGGGCTTGATGATCGGCCACAACAGGACCCACTACGTCCACACTATAGTCCCAGGAGTTCAAATTGGTAACAACTGTGTCAAGAGTTGATCAACTCTTGTTGGTGCTCTATTGCCAATAAACAAGCCAAAAGTTTTTAATAAAATAGTAAAGCGCTTCTCACTTACACTGTTTTTTTTTCTAAATGAATGTTGTAGTCACCACACCTGAACTTGAAGAAGCATTTGAAACCTGCAAGAACTGCATTTCTTCAGCTTCTCTCCTTGTCCATCCCCAAATTGGCGCACCACTTGGTTTATTTACTGATGCTTCCAACCATTCAGTTGGAGCATGCCTACAACAACTGGTTGAAGGCATATGGCAACCTCTTGCTTTATTTTCAAAAAACATATCTTTGAAAGAAGGCCGTTGGCCTGCATACTATCGTAAGCAATTTGCGGTTTATGCAGCGGTGCAGCATTTTCGCCACCTCTTAGAAGGACACCCTTTCACTATCTACTCAGACCACAAGCCTTTAATCTATGCTTTTCGAACCGTAAAAAACTTCCACCAATTCAACCAAACCAATTATCATTTATCTCTGAGTTTTCAACAGATATACAATATGTCAAAGACACCCAAAACATTGTTGCTGATACACCTTGTGGAAATTTTGTGACACCAACAAAAAGATTTTCCCATATTCACGTCGATCTAATTGGCCTACTTCCTCCTGCACGATCTTTCAAATATTGCTTAACTGTCACAGATCGTTTTACTCGATGGCCGGAAGTTTATCCACTATCTGACATAACTGCAGAGACAGTGTGTCATGCACTTTTGGATTGCTGGATATCTCGTTTTGGCTTCCCAGAAGCTGTGACTACAGATCGCGGGACACAATTCACTTCCAACCTCTCTTCAACACATTCTGAAGGAATCCAATGTGATAAAAAAGCAAAATCTGAAATCTTGGAATGTATAATTCCACAGTAACTCCTTCATGAGTTGCAGACTTTGGTTGTGGAAATGATTATATTTTGGTTCAGTTGTTCTCTCAAATATTAATTTATTCACAATATATTTGATGTTTTCAATAATTATTAAACGGAAGTGGTTTATTGGATTTATACTCAATTGGGGAACTATTCTGAACGATAGCCTATTTGGTTATCCGTCTAATAATTGAATAGTGTTGAATTGATCACAAGTACTGTGGAATAATAAGTAAATGATTAATGGATGCCTCAATCGCTATTCAACAAATGGAAATTGCTCTTAAAAGCTCTCAAGCATTCCGGTCACGTGTTAGACGCTCTCTCTTCCTCTCTCTTAACTAATTGGCGCAACATCTCCGGCCTTTATTTGCCACTTGATGGAATCAGTAGGGAAATACTGCCAATGATTGAATATTAACCATTATGAAAATATATTACCTTCCTAACCATGCTTATAAAACATTTCTTCTTCTTCTTCTTCTTCTCTTCTTCTTCTTCTTCTTCTTCTTCTCTTCTTCTTCTTCTTCTTCTTCTTCTTCTTCTTCTTCTTCTCTTCTTCTTCTTCTCCTCCTCCTCCTCTTACTCCTCCTGTCGTCTTCTCCTTCTCCTGTCGTCGTCTTCTTCTTCTTCTTTAGTAGTAGTTTGTTTCTTTCTTTAAATTCAATTATTCTCAATTTTCATTTCAGTTATCATAATGGACCTCAAAGAACCGAAAAGAAAGCGTTTTAGTGGAGACCACCTCCGACGCCCAGTGCTGATTGATGACATCTCCGATTTATCTGTTTGCAAATCTCTTTGGCCAACGGCTGTCGGCTATTTTAATGGTGACTGTGTCATCATTAATAATCGAGAAGAAATATCTGCGTTGTACAATGCAGTAAGTTTTTATTTTTTCCCATTCACTATCATAAATCAAGTAAAGAGTCTTTAGTTGAGCATCACGGTTAGCATCAGTTTATCTTTTCTCAACAACCAACTACTCTTCTCTGTCAATTCTTTTTCCCCCATTTCTGTTCTGTTGGTGGCAGAAACTCTGTTCCATTGCAGTCAATTTATATTATTATTCTAATGAGTAGAGGATCAATTAAACTGTTTTGTTACTTTTAAAGATCTCTCTTGTATTCCTGCTTTCTCATACCTATTCCTCCTGTTTGATCATGCAGTTTATGACTTCACCATTTGAATATTAAGCCTTTAGTTTAATGTATAATTATTGAAATTGAAGTAATATAGGGTTGTACTACTATTGCATATTCAATTCAGTTTAAAACTCAACTGTAATTCTTGATCAAAAATAATTGAAATATCAAGTTTTTATTTTATTACATGACCTATCATTTATTGTTATTTTTCATCTAGGCCTACAATCTATCATCGTAGATTATTATAATCAATCAATTAAGAATTGTTGGATGTTATCCAACTTCTAATTATATTTATTCAGCACTGTATTTACTGTTACAGCACTATTCATCAAATAATATCGGGGCACCGAGCTTTGCTCGTTATTTTAATTTATTGATAAACAGAACACAGTTCTCTAAAATGGTCGTGTTTATATTTTACAACTGGCTGTACGTCAGCTTATGAATTTCGGGGATGCCATATTTTGATTTTCCACATACTCACTCGCTCACTCACTATTTTAATATCCACAGACGACGAAAGTCACAGCTGTTTCAGCCAAGGATGAATTATCCTTTTATTGTCGTTCAGCGAGTTTTCCTAGGGATGAGACCTAGTGCAATCGAATTTTTATATCATAAACCTACTATATTGTAAATTTCGTCAAAATCGTTAGAGCTGTTTTCGAGATCCGTTGGACATAATTAAATACACATATAATCATATAAAAAGATAACTATATAAATATATAATATAGGGACACCGAGCTTCGCTCGTTATTTATTTATTGATAAACAGAACTCAATTCTTTAAAATTATTGGGGAAGGACTAACAAGCACAGCCCAGAACTGTTTCTTCCCCGAATTTTGATTTATACAATATACATATTCCAAAAAGTAGGTTATGTTCCATACTCTTGAATTCAGGTCAAATTTTCAGTCCAAATGTTTGAAAACATAAAAGTTCTAATTTAGATTGTTTACATACCAAATTGAATAACAAAATAACACTCACTAATTACTTAGAACTGTAAAATAATGATCATTGAATAATTGAATAATTTATTTGCCAAAAAAACAAAATACAAAAACTTTACTAAAAATAAATAAGCACTTAACTAAAATACATAAATGTTAATTTATTTAATTTTCAATAATATATTTTTAATGACATTGCTAGCATAGACAATTAGTCTGTTCGCTAGCAATGAGTTGAGATTAAAAAATAATAAATAATAATAATACAGTAATATATTCAGAAAAATAAATAATAATGTTCTCACATTTTGCAACATTTAATATGGAGCTTTCATATTTATTCTCAAAACCCTGGACCACAGATGAGAAATTTAAAAAAAAATTACGGATTTCATCTTTATTATATTAGCTTTCTATGAATAATTTCATTTGAATTGCTAAATTTTTTTGTTTACATTACTTAATCACAAAATTGAAATTAAAACAATATTTTGAAAAAAATGTTAGATTTAACCCAGTCATCAATTAGAGTAATAAAGTTTTCATTCATTTTATGTCTTAACAGATTTCTAGGAATTTTATTTATGAGAATATTGCAGTTGTGATCAAATTGCCTTCTGCTTACTGAGAGTCTGGAAAATCGTATTATAAATTGATTTGTAATTAGTGGTCGAGTACTGTAGCTGAGTGCACGGGATTGTGGTGAGTGTTTGGCTTTATTAATAGATAGGATCAAGTTTTTAATATATATTTGTCTGATCGTTAGGACGTTAATTTCTTGAAAAATGGCTCTACTGGGATAAATCCGAGGTTTACCCAAAGCTGCTCGGGTCAAAAATTTCTGTAGAGTGGAAACTTTCTTCAAATGAGTATCATATGCACCACCCCACACCTCCAAACAGTAGGTGAAAAGGACATGTGCATATGCTAAATAAATATTTCTAATAATGACACGGTTTGCTAACTGGTTTATTCTATAAGAAGTGTGAATCAGATACTTCAATTTATTACAAAGATATAGTGTATGTGCAGTCCATTTTAAATGATCGTCCAACATAACACCAAGGTATTTTATTGATTTTACTTTTTGTATTTCTGGACATGTGCAGTTGAAATTTTCATGACTTTCAGTACTGTACAATTTCAGTTTTAGATTTGAGTTTGGTTGTCCATTTTCATTGGGAGAGAAGGTGATAAACTTGGGTTTCTCGTAATTTAAAGTCAAAATATGGCTTTTTAACCAAGTATGAATTGAATTTAGTCCCGTGTTGGCTGATTTAAAAACGTCATCCCAATTTCTATCATGAAACAGCAAGGCTGTGTCGTCAGAAAATGAAATAATGTTACAGTTTGGGATAATCAACTTTGATTATTATGATATATACCATCTCATGTCAACAAATCAGATTATATTGATCGAGTCGATTAAAATTTTTAGATTTATCACGAGATACGGTAAGCTAACTGATTACACATCTGATCTCCCACACAGGCACACGCATCTTCTGTTATCGACAGACGACGAAATTATCATCTGTTTTTCCAAGAATGAATTATCCTCTTCATGTCCTTCAGCGAGTTTTCTCAGGGACGAGATCTAGTACAATCGAATTTTTATATCATAAACCTACTATATTCCAAATTTAATGAAAATCGTTAGAGCCGTTTTCGAGATCCATTGAATAAATAACCAGATATCCTATTATATTAAGCGAGCAATTTCTGTATTTATATATCTGGTTATCTATGTTTAACGGATCTTGAAAACGGCTCTAACGATTTTCACAAAATTTGGAACATAGTAGGTTTATGATATGAAGATTCGATTGCACTAGGTCTCATCCTTGAGAAAACTCGCTGAACGACATTAAAAGGATAATTCTTCCTAGGCTGAAACAGCTGTGGATAGTAAGAAAGTATGTGAAAAATCAAAATATTGCATCCCCTAAATTCATAAGTTGACGTATTGCCAGCTGTGAAATATAAACACGATCATTTTAGAGAATTGTGTTCTGTTTATTAATAAATAAAAATAACGAGTGAAGCTCGGTGCCCCGATATTAAAAATATAAACAGATATACAGAAATTGCTCGCATAAATATAATAGGATTTCTATATATATATATATTATATATATATATATATATATATATATATATATATATATATATATATATATATATATATATAAACAGGAGACACGATATAAATAGATTGAAAACACTTAAAAACTTACATTAGAAATGGGGGAAATTTTCGGAGACTGTGTCTTCTTTCTCAACCGAGAAGACTGCAGTTTTGAATCCAACGGTCGTGTGACCACAGAGTACGCACAGAGACTTAATTGTAGCAGCAGAGACCACAGATTACGCGGTGCAGACGGATGGAGAGAAAAAAGGATACAGAATAAGGGGACATTATGGGGTATTTAGGGGGCGGTTACAAACGGGATATTTAAGATTTGAGTGAGTTATGAATAAGGAAAGGTGTAGCTTATGATATCAAACATTTAAAAAGAAAAAAGGTTCTAATTTAGATTATTTACAAACTAAATTGAATAACAAAATAACACTCACTAATCACTTTAAATTGTCAAATAATGAATAACTTTGAAAATTATGATTTACTCTAGCTTAGAATGATTATCATGTCATATGAACAAATCAGATTATTTTGATCAACTCGATTAAAATTTCTCGCTGATTGATTACACAGCTGGAAATAATTCTGTCTCTCTCCCACTCACGCTACTTATAACAAAATTATAATCTGTTTTTCCAAGGATGAATAATTTTTTTATCCTTTTCATGTTCTTCATCAAGTTTTCCCAGGGGTGAGACCTAGTGCTATCGAATTTTTATATCATAAACCTACTATGTTCCAAATTTCGTGAAAATCGTTAGAGCTGTTTTTGAGATCCGTTGAACATGAATAATCAGATAACCAAATATAAAAATATAAACAGATATACAGAAATTGCTCGCTATTCTATATATTATAGTGCCCCAATATTAGGATTATTTAGCATTAAATTGTTTTTTCTACAGATACCTTGAAAAGTGACCATTTCTGCACTGATTGCAGGCTGCGAAGAATCACTTTTCCGCTCAAGTGTGCAAGTATTACTTTGCATACTCCAGATTTGCAGCATGACAACACAAAATAGTTAGTAGGTTGTATGGAGCACCAGTGCAGGAAAATCAAAATTAAGTTGGTAACAATGTCTGTGGTTAGATAAGAATCATCAATGGCTGTATGGCTGCATATTTATGATAAAATCGCAATCTAGAAATCCAAAACCATAATAATGTTTATCTAAATCATAATCAAATAATAACTTCTCATCATTCAATAATAAATAATGTTTCTTTTCTATTGACATTGTGAGATTGTGCTCTGTGACCTTGGAGGGTTACCTCTCATGATAGAGCGATGATATTAGTATTTATTTATAAGAGCAGTCTCTAAATTCCCTCTTTTGCGAATAAATTCACAAAAAATTAAGGCCGTCCGGCTCGCAAAATTACTGGGTTCAAACCTCAGCTCTAGCTCAGTGGTAGATACACGAATATTCCAAATATAAGTAATTACCATAAGGTTCAATGACCAGTGATTGATAATTCTTACCGCTGCTTCTGTGAAGTTCTTGAAGAATACCAGTGAGGAAATTAAAAGAATATTTGATGACTGATCATCAGTAACCATGTATCACTAGAGAATAATAAGGACCAACTATAGTTGTTTCTAGTTGATTCTTAAAACGCTCGTCGTTAATACAAGTATTCACCAATATACCCCTTCAAAATTCCTTAGAACTTACAACGCCAGTTCTTGAAACTCTCTGGATCCTTATATGATATAACTGGAACCTTATTAATATAATTTTTCAATATACTTGTTCTGGCTGATAAAATGAATATCATCAAAGGATGATAAATATTGAGTGCTCTGAATAAGGTTAATATTACTTGATTCAATAATTTTAAGTGCTGCTAAATATTTGTTGATATTAAAATAGCTCAAACTGTATATCACGAGATGAGTTAGGATATAATAAAAAATTCTATGAGTTTGTATGCTGACATAAAACACAAAATATATTCCCATAAAAAAGATGTGCATAAAATATTCGATATATCTATAATTCACTTAAATAATCTATTTCAAAAATCTGAATAATTATCACAGGCTTTACTAATATTCACAATAGTGAGTTTCAAATTCATAAATATATTATATTTAATACTGGTACTTAGACTTCCAATCAATACAAAATTCTGCAAATAAAAACCTGTTCGGTCTATAGGTTTGATATACTATACTTGGTTCAATTAACAAATTTATAATTAATAAATCAATATTCAGACACAAGATCTCAGGGATTTGTATGAATTCGGGCCGTGCGTGGAAGTAAGCTTCCTACATATATTAAATAAATTTATAAAATGTTCTTATGAACTATGTGATATTATTCAACACGTGGTGATTTTTAATTTAATTCAAGTTAATTTGAATAGTGCTTTTTTATTAATTACCCCACTGAACGTAGAAAAACGAGCTCGTGAACTTATCACTCACTGAACTGAAGTTCTAGATGGTCTCGTGGATTGAATTAATTATTTCCAATAATTAATTAGGTAGGCTCCTTTTCGTCACTGCTGGGCTAACGCGTGATCCAGATTTTTATAAGTTTCTTTCGAATTAAAGCTATTTTTATGGGAATCTTTACAAATTACGAACTCTTTGACAGCACTGAGTTCACAGATAATTGACATTTAATACAAATACTTTACATTTAAAAAAGGGTTTGGCTTAATAGTTTTTAAAATTTTTAAAAAGGAAGAAGAAAGAACCCTAAACTCCATGTGCATCCTCTCAGGTCGGGATCTTAAGCCAGAAGAAGGAGGTTTTTAGAAAAATTTGTCTCTTCTAAGAATAATTCTGTAAGCTACTCTCTGATTGGCCTTCAATTTAATAGACTCAATACAATTGGTTGCCTTGGGCACCAGTGCAGGAAAATCAAAATTAAGTTGGTAACAATGTCTGTGGTTAGATAAGAATCATCAATGGCTGTATGGCTGCATATTTATGATAAAATCGCAATCTAGAAATCCAAAACCATAATAATGTTTATCTTAATCATAATCAAATAATAACTTCTCATCATTCAATAATAAATAATGTTTCTTTTCTATTGACATTAATAATTATTTCAACTCCAAGCAATGAGAAATGTAGCAAACACACATTATGAAATTCGAATTTTCAGGTTAAATAATTACCATTCGAAATCCATGTAAATAAAATTAATAAAATAACATTAGAATATACTACAATAAAATATTCTCTGTTGTCTATGCTATTTTATAAATATTTTCAGTTTACTTATAGTATTTTTCGGTAATTTTTGTTAACCATAAGTCTAAATATCTGAATCCTGTTTTTAGCTGGATGAAATGAAGTTAGGTACAATTTTATTCTTCCAGTAATTCGCGCGCTTGTCGGTTCAGCCATTTTGCAGCCATCCCAATCAGCTATCAACAATGTTGTTGACTGTGTATTTTGAATGTGAATTTTCTTATATCTGTATTCTTTTCTGATTTTTGTATAATTATAAAAATGAGAACTTTTGCTGAGAATTTTCAACTTCAATGAAAATTATTCATGTAATTTTGACAAAATAAATATTTAAAATGTAAAATTAAAAATTTAAATTATTTGAATTATTAATTGATTAATTAATAATAAGTACTTATATTCTTATTATTTGAAATAATATAATTTATAAAAATATTAAATATTGAAATGAAAATTAATGATAGAATAATTAATAAACCAATTTAATAATTCAATAAATGATAAATAAAAAAACTGATATTATTATAAATATTAATACTGAATATTAAATATTGAAATATATTTAATTATACATTTTGAATTTTATTTATCATTCATTATTTTAAATTATATATTTTTTTATTTAAAAATTGATTGGTTGATAAATTATTTAGAAATTGGAAATTATTTACATTTGCAAATTAATTGGTTTATTTCAATAAATTATTGATTGAAATAAATTTTCAATTGAATTACTAATCATTATAATTAAATTATTATTTTATTTTAAATAAATTAAGGTCTTATAAATAAAATAAATTATTAATAACAAAATTACACAGAAAAACATTTGATGGATTTTAGGGAATTTTACCCATAATTAATCACTTTTCATATTCAATGGTAACTGTAGGAAAAATTTAATGTGAAATACATGCACAAAGTTCGTTTGCTGCACTCAAGAAACCTTTATTCCGCACTCGCCTACGGCTCGTGCATAAACGTTTCTTTTGGTGCAGCAAACTGTCACTTTGCGCACTAGTTGCACAAATAACTATTTCGGATTTCTAACAAAATTACTAAATTAAAAATTGTTTTATTACTGTATTTTTATATTATTTTATATTTATATCTGGTTATTTATGTTTAACGGATCTCGTAAACGGCTCTAACGATTTTCACGAAATTTGGAACATTTGTTCCAAATATTTGTGTTAGGTTTATGATATAAAAATTCGATTGCACTAGGTCTCAACCTTGGGATAACTCGCTGAACGACAAGGATAATTCATCCTTGGCTGAAACAGCTGTGGATAGTAAAAAAGTGAGTGAGCGAGTGAGTATGTGAAAAATCAAAATATCGCATCCCCGAAATTCATAAGAATAACTTAGCCCACCGTGTTCAAATTTGCTTGTTATAGATTCATTTTACTCATTTCTAGAAATAAATAGTCTTGAAACTCATTCTAGATCATTCTTTTTACAGGGATGCTTTGGGAAAGGCTGTTACTCGAGAGCGTTTCCTTGTTTTGATAAAGGCAAATTAGCTTCACCTCCGGTCCTGCAACAAAGACAATGGGATAGACGCCTGTCTTGGATTAAAAAGCTGTCTCCCTCTACACTCGATGGAGCAACCAATGAATCTGATAATATACAAGAACATGCTGATAGCAGTAGTCATGTAATTTCTAATTCAATATCTGCACAAAAGACTCCTGAAATTCTGTCTGATGAAAGTATGGTTGATGCAATAGTAAATGAAATATCAATTAGCAGCGACGATGATAAAGAATCTACTAGATCCACTAGCAGAAAACGCAAGCATGAATTTGAGTCAGATCTTAGATCAAAAAAACTCACTTTCATCAGTGATGAATTGCAACCTTCTGAAGAAACTGCAGGTCTCAATTCCAAGCCTATTGAGCTATCAGAAGATTCAAATTCAAGAAGTAAAACAGATGAGAATGAGAACAATCCACAGCCTTTGGAAACGGATGATCAGGATATTCCTGAGAACTCAGTTATTGTAATAAATGATGTGATCGACTATGATAAGTGCGACTTCGAACCTCGATTGTGCATAGAATCCCGAAAAACTGTGCAGGAAACACTCAATTTATCACTGGAAGAAGCGTTCTTCCTCAGCTATGCTCTTCGTTGTTTACAAGTAGTCGATCTCTCTGGGACATCTTTGTTGCTAACAGAAATGTGGCAGATCTACCAAGAAGCGAAGCCAACATTCATATCTTCGTATATTGTTTATCACCATTTCAGATCAAAAGGTTGGGTCGTCAAATCTGGGTTAAAGTACGGGGGCGATTTTTGTAAGTACCTATATATTAAATAAATACACTAGAATATAGTTTATTGTATTTAATATTTTTCATTCAGTGACCTCCTGTGAAAGGGGTATAAGAATTTGTCAAATCATTACTAAAATTTAAGTTTCGTCTAAACTTATGTATCATAGTGTTAGAGTCAATTGTCTGATTACAGAAGTAATCATTGAACTGAGTAATGTATTAAAGTAATTTTCTCACCAAAATGTGCAGCTCTGCAGAGTCTGTGGATGGATATTTTAAAAAGATCTGTCTCCGGCTTAAACAATGCGAGTGCTCACACTGACATCTGTGTATCTGCCGGCCGACGTCCTAAGACGTATTTATAAGATTAATACAATGCGTTCTTGCAGACCTTATTTTAAAGAAAAGAGATTGCTGACGGCTCCTGCTATTTATATATTAGATTTAGCAATCTTCGTTTTTAAAAATAGACGAATGTATGAGGAGAACCAGGTGAGTCATCCCCATAATACAACATTTAGAGGTTTTGTTTACACACACCACAGACCCACACCACAGACTTATCCTGCTGGAGAGTGTTCCGTTTTATATGGGAATGAAGATATTTAATTCAATCCCATCTCTCATGAGAGAAATTGATGGCTTGAAGGAGTTCAAAAAAACACTCAGGGAATTCCTTATTGTATTGTGTCCGTACAGGTTAGCAGACTTCATTGTTGAATAATGTTTGTTTGATGTATGTTATGTGGGATCTGTTATGTTGAAATATGAGGGATGGTAGATATTAGATTAAACTTTGACGTGTCATATACTGCGGGATCGTTGCTCCCTTAATGCAGTTTAATAATTGTGACGAACAAGAAAAGTAAAGTAAAGTAAGAAAACTCTGCTTGCAGACGATGTTTTCGAATCGCTCTGGGAGCGATTTTCTCCAGACATCCGATTTCGATAAAGATCTCTCATCAAAAACCTAAATCACGTAAAAATAAAAATAGGAGAATTCTAATTTCAGACTCGGATTCAGCGCCTTGAAATAAATAATTTGGCTTGCGTTTGCTCAAAAAAATGAAAAATGAATGTAATAATTATAAATTTTGGAATCAGAGTGCAACTGAAAACAGCGAAAATAGCTATGTCGGTCCACAGATGTATGAACACAAACTCTGCGGACGTTCAGATATCTGTTGCTCTGTCGCTTTGTAGCTCTGCAGAGTAAAATAGCTTGGTCTGAACATACCTTGTAAAAGTCACACTTTATCCTCTTTAATTTTTTCAAGTCCAGCATTTTCATGTCATCTGGTAAAGCATTTAATAGAGATTAACTCTTAACCTCATTAGCATAATAGTGTGGTTCCATGCTAATCATCTCCATTTTGATAACAACTATGTTACTTAAGAATGTCACTTATTCCACCATTATCATTCTTTTATAATACTAATACATTCTAATATTAAAATACTTTGAAGTGGTAGAATTGGTAGCACTTTGCAGTATATTTATCTACCTGTATTGAGAAATGTACTCGTTCTTAGTTTATAGATGGAATAAGTTAGTTATACATAGTTCGAATGAGATGTTCAATAACTCACTCACCACATACCTGAATATAACTCCACTTTATTTTTAATAGGTGAAAAGAAATGTCCAGTTAATATAGACATGCAAAGTGGGTGTGCTTGCAATTTATATTGTAGTTCTGATTTTTTAATATAACATAAGATACGTTCAGAACCAATTTTTCATGCAAAATTTCCTTGTGCTTGATACAGAGTGGCCAGCACACTGTATTGTCAGTCTAAAATTTCAATTGATTGTACAAACAATATCAACACCGCAGAGTTACCGTACCTCAAAATAGTTTCAAAGATAACATCTTTCAGAATTTACACTATAGTTATATTAAAAGGTGAAATGAAATGCAAAAGAACTGCAGTGTCAAATATCACTCCAAATGCTATTCATTTTTGTATACTGTTTTTGAAAGAATAAGATGTTGATGTTGTCAACAGCACTATATTCAACATCAATTTAAATAACAGAAACCAGGTTTCATGGCAGCACCTGCCATATATATTTTTGTAGATAACAATCGATCATCAGTTCAGCTGAAGATGTGGCAGGTGTTGCCATGAAACCTGGTTCTGTAATATGAATTAATTTTCGAATAAATTAAAGTGGTACATTGACAACATCAACGTCTTATTCTTTCAATAATGGAGAAATACCACATCATCTCCTCCTATACAATTAAATTATTAATATACTATATTTTTTATTCTTTATTATTGTACTGTGTCAATATGTGGTGGAAGCTTCAAGAGTAGGATCTAGATGTAACCATATTGTACCTGAATGGGATAAATTTTGCTTTGATAGAATTTAATGATCACGCATGTACTCCATTTCGTTCAATTATATACATAATTTTTTATTATGTGTGACATCTTTGTGTAACACATCATAATCTTGGATCATTATTTGTTTGTTTCGCAGTGCTTTATAAGAAAGGACCGAAATTCTATCATGCATCTTACATAGTAGTAATCCAAGATGCAGGCCAACCCACGGATGGAAGTTTTGCTTTGAATAAGCCCTTCGATTGGACTAAATTCGTCACTCTACAAAGACTTGCTGAAACCGTTTCTAAGGTAACGTTCTATGTCCCAGTATTATTATTGAATAAAATTGTTATTCCATGATGTTTAGAGATATCACTTTATCAATTTCTCTGCTTCATTCTTGATAGATTAAAATAATTCTAATGAGATTATGCTATGGAGTATTCTGCAAAACACAAAATCACTGCAGAGTTGTTCAATAATATGAAATGCAATTTGACAATACCGATGATAGTACAGTACCAATGTGACCGAAGGCTGTATAGATGAATCAGTGAACGTAGAACATATCAATTTCCATTCTTGATACATGATACCTTTTCCATCAACAATTAACCATGAAGAGAGACGGAGAAAGAATAAGGATAGTGGTGAAGAATGTGTAATTTCCATTTCATGGACAAATGCCTGATTGCTGTCAAACTCCCAAACATTGATAAATGAATTTCTTTCATTTTCTTCATCAGTCTATTCAATATATACATGTAAAAGGGAGTGTGATTGCAAAAAATATTGTAGTTCTGTTTTTAATATGTTGTTTGGATACATAAAAGGAGTCCATAACCAACTTTTTTCTTACTGCTTCCTTTCAGGCGCTAGATTCAAATAATGCCTAATCTTATGCCAGCTGAGCAAGCCAACTCTACTTCAAACTGTTAACATTACTTACATTATACGTTCACATTAATGATTCCCACCCATTCAACCAACATTCCATTTGAACCCCATTAAAATTCAGCGAAATCGTGATTCAAGTTCGGTCGGAAAATGGAAAATTCATCCTTGACTGAACATTGATCCGTATTTCCATAAACAAAAAATTCTATTTTCAAACTTTGTATCTCGGTAACCTTATAAGATAAAAAATTTTACTAGTCTAGAATTGTAGAGCAAAATCTCCTCATTGATTCGAAGTGAATAACTAATGAAGAAATATAAATATGAGGTGGAGTTGCGGCGTAACTAGAAGGGATAGAAACGAAAATAAATGTAAATTTATTACAAAAATGAAAATAGGTTTATAACAATTGTTGGTAATATAAGAATCTTTATGCAGAATTTCAAGTTCATCAGTTCATTAGTACAGACGCGATGATGCGTCAAACATGTATCTTGTATCCCGTACATGTGTAGGCCAATTCCTTCTTTTATATATATATACACCGTGTACCTCAAAGAGGTTTACACGTTTAATTTTATATTACGTGCCCATTCATGCACCGACACAGTTTACAAAGTAGGTTCTAGAAATATTCTGGGCAAATTTCAGCTCCCTAACCTTCGTAGAAACAATATGGTGGCATTCTGAAAATTTTACCAATTCATTTAAATTTTCAATATGCCGCCATTTTGTTTCTACGAAGTAGGGAGCTAAAATTTTCCCAGAATATTTTTAGGACCTACCTTGTAAACTGTGTAAAATTTAAAAATATTCGGTGCATGAATGGACACGTAATATAAAATTAAACGTGTAGACCTCTTCGTGGGACCCGGTGTCTAGTAATACAGAAGAAGTGGATATAGATAAAAGAAGAAGATATAATATAAAACCGTTGAATACAATATTTTATATAAGACCATCATATAACACACCATTTTATATAAGATCACTCAAGCAAAGCATAACAAACTGGAAGCATGACAAATTTGAAACTTGACAAACTGAAAGCTTGATGTAATAAAATCTTGAAGAATTCAAAATAGGCATATAACCATCCTTGGTAAATGAAATATCTATATGCAAAATTTCAAGTTAATCATTTCAGTAGTTTAGACGTGATGATGAGTCATTCGTGAATTTATCCCCTACCTACATGTATAAGCCGATTTTTTCCTTTTATTTATTATATTATAGATAAGTTTTATTTTCACTATTTGAATAATTGCAATATTACGGTTAACCAGCGATTGCTCCGATAAGTGTTAGAGGAGTTGCTCTGTGAGTGCCTTTTAGAGGCATACCTGCGACCCCCATTGGAACGGGTGACCTCTTGAGGAGTCGACTCCACTAAATATAATCTATTCATTGAAAAGTCGATTCCACCTGAATCTGAAGTTGAACTCATTTTCCATAATCATAATCTATCCCAATACCCACCCACAAACCTAGAGGTAATGTAAGCATCACCCCCAAAATGAATTATCCGAAATTCCTGGAATTCTGATCTAAGAAACTTCGTTCCCGTTACCAGTCCAAACATTTGAGAAAACAGAATCGAATAAAGTCAAGTGAATCGTAAATAATTAAGTTTCTAGACTGGAGAGTTTTGAAAGCAGTTTCGATCCCTCAAACGAAATAATCAGTAACCTCCATGTTTCTGATTTTTCAGGATGTTCTTCTCTGCCATGTACAATGGCCAACTGTAGACGACATATCACAGTTTGACTCTCCCGAAGTGGTGAAACAATTCAAAGTTCAAGAAGTAATTTACCGGAGATGGACCTCTAACAAGAACGTCAAAGATACCAATAATTGATAGAACCTTAACTATATTAATTAATACTACTGTAAGTCATTGCTAAAACTTGAATGTAAATCACTCATATTGATCTCAAAGATATTCGATTTGATGAAGTAATAAAAAACCACAATCTGTCATGTTTTTACTGGAATGGTTTTATTGATACGAGACCAAATTTGAAATGCTCAAGACATCATCATCATGAAAAAATAATGAAGCTGAAATTTCGTTTCAACTCTGAGTTCATATCAATGTATAGATATGGATGAAAGCTAAGTGTTTCGATTGCTCTTAAATTGTAAGTAGCAAAATTATTATGATTCAGCCTATTGCTGGCGAACCTGTCAGACACGGTTCCCAACAACAAAAATATTTTATTTTCGATACCAGAATGAATAAAGAAATACTCATTCACAACAATAATTACTTAGAGTGGCCCACTTACGACAGCCAGGACAAGTGTGTCGAGCATGTGTGAACGGACAGTCTTCAAACATAAAAGACATTCATGCGAAAGGCTTCGAACAAAACATAGTTGTTTGTCAGCAGCTTCTAACTTAAAATGAGCAACCAATAACAATAAATAATTTAACCTCAAATAGAGCAACAAAAAACGAACATACAAAAACCTAACTACCTACCTAAAACCTAACATCAAAAAATGTTGTTCAAAGCCTTTTGCTGATGACATAACATGCATGATGAGCATGTCTGTACACCCATATTCAACACACTTGTCCTGTCATTAGTGACAACCTCAGGAAAAATATCCGCCATTTTTCAGTACTTGTAGCTGTATTATGATTAGTTGATAATGTTATTCAAGTTGAACATTATATGGTTAAATCGCCAACACTTTACAACGAGTGCACTAACATTTTATGATTTCTATGGCATTAGTTATCTTTTCTCTATGGCAATATTTACTATCGACAATTCCAGTGCACGCGTGTAAAGAGTACCCGGTTTGACCATGTTCAAATGTCTTGACCAAGCATTAGTCTGTAACTATTCAATTCTTTCTATGAAACAAGCCATTGCAATATCTCAATAATTATATTTATTGGAATTGAATCAATTTTTCATGAATCTATATTACAAGAGCTTCATTTTTGTGTTTACTTTCCAGTACTTATTTTTCAAACTTCTTAGAGATTGATAGGTGAGCTTTCTGATATTTTCGCTGTAGATTTGGCAAGTTAATTGAAATACAGCTATAATATTGAAGCATATTAATATAAAATGTCGTATTTTTCTTTGTCATATGAAGAATCTACTAATAATCCTGAAATTCTCATTAAAACTCAAGACTAATTTAATGAGAAGTAATTCTTTGAGTTTGCGATTGCGATCAAATATTAGGCTATCCATTATAATAAAGTTTGTAAACATATATATTTTGACAGCACAAGTCTTATGACAGTAGTAGGTAGTAGTATGACCTATTCAATCTATTCATCCGTACGCAAAGGAGCCAATCTATGCCTAATAAGCATTGTCATTTTGTACCAATCTATAGATAATATATACTGTGCATTCTAAACTTTTTGGTACAAATACGAGTGACTTCATGCATATTATACATTTAGGATTAGAGAAAAGATAGCATAAGAATATATCTCATGGTTTAGTTCCCATATGTTCCAAATTTCACTATTACGCCAATTTGATAGTCCAAGTATTATAATATGATTGTATACCTTCATATTACAAATAATATTGTAATTTCTAATTATTTAAGAGTGCAAGTGCAGCATTATTCTGATATCAATCAAAGGCTGATTTTTAATTAGTAGTAATGTATGAATAATATTTTGATTAGAAAGAAAAAAAATATGAAGAAGTAGTGGAGAATCTATATTGTTATGGATGAGGCCTTTAGAGAGGTGACAGAGGCGAGAGGCTTCTAGATTCTCCTAGTGTGTTCGGTTTTTTTGCGCACAGAGCTGTCGACCAATGGCAAACGCAGTCTAGAAGCTTCTGGTGACTTCCATGCGCTGTGATTGGTCGGACGTGTTTGCCACCTCAAGATTATTCTCGAGACTTCTGTTGCCTATACAGAGTGTTTCAGAAGTAGTGTCGAACATTTTAGGGTATTGTTCCTGGATGATAGGATACAACAAATGTCGTATTTCAAGTGTCCAAAACTCAGCGGTTATCCTTATAGCTGCCATTTTGCTTTTTTTACTTGGGAATTTTTATCTCAAGAACGAAATGATGTATTGATCTGAAACTTGGCATGAATATTTATGCTATAAAGTCTCAACTTTAAAAAATAAAATAAAAACTTTTCTATGTAAATTTTCAAAATGGCGGCCATTTTAAATTTTTGGTTGCAAATTACACGAAAACCGTTCACTTTACAGAAAATTTACAAGAAACATAAAAGCTAGCAAATGTTATCAAGATTTCAACTTTTAGAGGGTTTATTTTCTCAAGCTTTTCTTTCATTGAGTTTTCAATTCATTTTTCTACATTTCTCAAGCAAATTCATTCTTGAGTGGGTTGAATCAGGACTATATTATTTTCTGATCCTATATACCAGACCTGCGCCTACAAAAAAAAAATGGGTGGCCGTAGGTGGTGACCGGCATTGATATTGATTTAGATGAACTGAGATTTCGACAAACTGAGACGCTCTCTAACAGCTGATTAGCGATTTTTTCTCAGTAGGAATTTCTATAAGACCACCACAAACGGCGGCCATTTTTTTCTAGGCTCAGGTCCGGTAGTAGGTATATAGGAGGTCCTGTTCAAATATGGATGTTTATTAAGTTCTCCAAATCATTCCTGTTTCAAATTTCAAAGAACGGGTCGATGTCAAACGAGGCAAACGACAGAAGAGTCCTGCGACAGTCGAGACCAGCGATGGTAGAGACCTGAGACAATCGAGGCCAGCGACGGTAGAGGACTCCTGAAAAAGAGGCCTCAAATGTCGCCTGCGTTAGGCGACAGTTGAGGCCTCTCTAATTTTTGTACAGCCCCGACAGTCGAGACCTGCGACGGTAGAGGACTCCTGAAAAAGAGGCCTCAAATGTTGCCTGCGTTAGGCGACAGTTGAGGCCTCTCTAATTTTTGTACAGCCCCGACAGTCGAGACCTGCGACCGTAGAGGACTCATGAAAAAGAGGCCTCAACTGTCGCCTGAGCTAGGCTCTCCAGAATGGCAGACAGCACCAAAAGAATTATCATTTAATTAGTATGGATTTACCAGCAATTGAATGGATTTGAATCCATTAGTATGGATTTACCAGCAATTGAATGGATTGAATCCATTAGTATGGATTTACCAGCAACTTACAACTGTAAATATACCTTAGTTGCTTCTTCATAGAAAACGACATTTTCAAACTCGTAAATACCTTTTTGATACGTGGATGTCAAATTCTCAGTACATTATAGATGTAGGATATTATTCTACAAATCAATATCCTGTTACAAATCAATAACTTTTATTAAATTCACACATCCTCATTTACATTTTCTTGATCTATACATTGAGCTTTTCTCATAAAAAAAAATTGGTTTATTAATCTTATTAACGATGTTGCTTATGGAATTAATCACATGATTACTTTCATATGATGATAACATCATACGTCAAAATAGAATTACCATCGCTACAATCTCATATCCTACGCTCGGCCATTCTGACAAATTGGCTTGCCTTCAAGCCATAAAATAAATAAATATGAAAAACTTTTTGTGTAGTTGAGAAGTTGATATTGTGGTAATTATTCATATTGAATGAAAAAGACTAAGAAATTGTCAAAAAACCACTGATTTATTGATAATTAGAAAGACCAGTTTCGGTTATTACACCATTGTCAATCTCTGATAAACTAAAACTAAATACAAGAGCAGCAGAATTTATACTAGTAGGCGAGTACTGCTATTGGTCGAGGGCATGAACGCCTGCCATTGGCCTAGCTAGACAGTCTCCTCCCCCTCAACAGTGTGACAAAATGGCGGCTTAAGCAACAGAATCGCCATGATAATGAAATTTACTTTTAGTACAAAATAAGAACCAAGAAAACAAATGTGAAAGATAATAAAACAAATACGTAAATGGAAAAACTATTGACTAATGGGTCAGACTGGTAGAAGTTTCAAAAGTAGAATTAAAGAACACATCAGAGATTGGAATAAACAAAATGGGAATCTAACTTTGCAGAACATTTGATAACAAATAATCACAAGTTCACAGTTAAGGAGAATGTTGAGTTTCTGCATGTTAATAACAAAGGCAGATCTTTGAATATTCTAGAGGCTTTAGAAATAACAAGAGTAATTAAGGAAAATCCCCAGTATAGTTTAAATGACCAGATTCATTTCAACCAGTACAACACTACGAATTTAGTTTTATCATATAAACATGTAAGCATACATTAGTCAATAGTTTTTCCATTTACATATTTGTTTTATTATCTTTCACATTTGTTCCTCCAACTTATAGGAAATATTGACAAATTTTAGTGAATCACACTCCTCTTCCTTCTTCCATCTCTTGCTTTTTTCTTCTGTTTTTCCATTCTCTTTCATCCTCTAATTCTATTTTTTCTTAACTTTTTTGTTTAACTTCTCCATTATATATTTTCCTTTTCTCTTCTGCACTTTCACTTTCATCTTTCCTGTGGAGTGTTAGTGAAAATTATATCCATGATAACCTTTTCCAACGATCATGGACGGTTAAACTTGGCCGATTAAGTAGATACAGAACAATATTGTATTATCGAATACAAATAGCATTTCATCTTCAGACCGTTCATTCATTTTTCAAATCGTACTGTAAAGAATTAATTGATGTTAGCTGTATCGTTGATATTATGAATAATTATGAACCAACGATCATGATGCTACAAAAATGATTACGCGACAGCTGCAACCCCAAACTCTAGACTAACAATGAGAAAGAAAGAAATGTACAACACTATTCATTCATTCATTTTGTATATGCCAACTAAGGACCACAGTAATTCACCATTCACCATTATCATAAACTTTATCATTATTATTATTATTTACGTTGGTCTCCCGCTTTCGCCTCCAACACTCTTCATCCACGCACTCTGAGCGATTCGTCTTTCTAACGACCAAGTTTCAATTCTGGCTTCTTCTGGGAAAACATTAACTTTAAGCTGATTCCGTAGCCCTTCTCTGATTAGTAAATCTGCCTCTGTTATATTTAATTTTTGCATATCCTTCTTAGACTCTAAAAACCAGTTCAATTTGGATATCCCTCTTATTTTCTTGGGGGTTCATGGAAGTTATTTACAGTTCCACCACATGACAAATTAAAGGAAATGGGGATATTATTTTCTAAGAAATTTCACTTGAATTTTAAAAAACTTTTGAAGTGAAAATGCACTTACTTTTTGTATAGTGACGATCGTTTCGACCTGTTGTTGGTCATCATCAGACTGTCTGATTCAAGTTTCAAGTTTAATTTTAATAGTGAAAAAGTATGGATATACAACAGAGTAAGAAATTTCTTTCTTTTTCTGGGTCATTGTAAACTGATGGTACAAAATAGCATTGTTCTTGACTTGCTATTTCTACCTGGAGAAGTTTCACCGAAACCCTTCTATTGTCTAGCTTTACTGCTCCTACACATATTGTTTATTGTTAGATGTCTCGGGAATTCCCCAGGTTAGTTGGGCACATTTTCAATGTCTGAGTTGATGTACAGTACAAATACATGTCTACTCTATCTCGATCATGAATTTCAATTTCAAACAAAGATGAATTTATTATAGATGAATATGAATTCTCATCTGAATTGATAAGAACATTATTATAAACCCATTCCAAATAACAGTTTTTACATTCTCTACAATTGCAATGATGGTTTCAACGCTTTTAGACTATTGAAATTGATATTCATGATCCTGATAGAGTAGACTTGTAGGCTATCTTTACTGTCTGTACAAGTACATCAACTCAGACATTGAAAATGTGCTCAACTAACCTGGGGAATTCCCGAGCCATTATTTTACAATAGATTCATTAAATCAATGTGAGAGAAAGCATAAAATATTTTTTGGGTCTTTTTCGTTATTCGCACCAGCCCCAGAAAAATAGCATCAAATCTATCGGAAGTTTGTGAGAAAGTACGGTATGGGATTATGAAATTCAATTAATTTTAAGGTGAAAAATGAAAACATTTTTAATATTATTTTTATATATTGCCCATTTCGTGGAAATTATTAACGAAATTTTGATTTTCAGTAATTTATTGATATCTTTGGTTCTAACTTGAAATATCAATCAAATGTTGATTGTAAAACATGTTGTTAAATATTATTTAATGTCTTAAAGTTAGTTACCTTTTCTGATAGGCCTTTCTTCTCGGCAAGATCTTGCACATCCACCGGACGTTTTTCGAATGAACTTTCATTACCATCGCACGCTTCTTGCACAATCTCCACTTATGAATAATCCCAATTTCCTAGACTCGATCGATTTGTGCGATAATAATGTGTGCAACCAGAGGTAGATTCTAGGCGGGGGGGGGGGTGTTGGTTAAGGACTCATATTATCTGAGCTAATGTCACGTCGTTCATGTAACGTTTCTCTTCTCGAAATATGAGCAGACATGGTGGACTTGAAGACTGCACAATACCAATACAAATGAATTCTGCCAACTGACAACATCAATCTAATTATTATACACTCAAAGAACTGGGGAGAACTGAGATGTGTTTTAATGGTTAAGTGCAGTTGAATCTATCCAAAAATACTATCAATACCGATCCAACCTATTCCGCTTCATTAATTCCATACACTTTACTCTTATAAACCTCTGTACCAAATTTGAAAATTTTCTGTCTATTACTTGATGAAATAACTGAGAAAACTAAAAAAAACGCTAATTTTGGATGTATCTATGGCGTTATTTCAAATTCCTTTTAACACAACATTATTACATCCAAGCTGAGCTTCTGTAGTAAATTTGAACATTTTCTGTTCATTTGTTCTCGATAAAGCTGAGAAAGCAAAAAAAAAAAAAAAAAACGCAGATTTTGGGCGTATCTTTGGCGTTATTTCAAATTCCTTCTAACACATTATTACATCCCAGCTGAGCTTCTGTAGTAAATTTGAAAAATGTCGGATCAGTGATTCAAACAGTTGATACCAACTACTCAAGTTAAATACGAAGCGCGGTTTTGCCAAGCTCAGTCAAGACATTTGATCATGGTCAAATCAGTACATCATCAAAACTTAACATACAGAGTACCGACCGATCCGGTAACGGTTAGCTGATTCACATATGATTTCTATGTCGATATTATAAAGCGATTATTGTAAAGCAATTAGTGCACGTTATTATTGTAAAGCTGGGTTTTCGTTTGTGCGTAAATGCCATCGTCAACCACGACAGTGAGGGAATCTCAGATTGGATAGATTTCAATTTGTCTACATAACCTAAAAGATTATGTTCAATTATGTTTTAATGGGGCAGGTTGAGCTTATACTTTTAAATGGTAATATGTTGATATTATTAGAAATGTTTCATTCTTTAATAATAAAGACAAATAATGAGAAGTTGTTTGATCAGCTGTTTTAGCACAGTTGAAATTTGGACAATATGAATGTCAACAATGCTTGTCGTCGTCGACTGCGGAAATTTACGCACAAACGAAATTGCACCTTAAGCGTACCCGGCTTTACAATAAATTGGACAAATTATGAACCCGGCTTTACCTCCCCCTCCCCCCCATTTGAACATAGACCATGTTCAAATGTCTTGACATAGAATGAATTGCTTGGTGATTTGAATCTGAATCTAAAGGTGGAATTCCTTAGCGACGACTGTAAGCACTCTAGCCGCTCGGCTGCTGTAGCTACAATACAATGAGGAAAGTGATACACGAATACTTCGACCGTTTTTGCAACAGCTGCTTTCATAAACGCATCATGCTCTTCGAAAAATAGAACTTCCAATAAATTGTGATTGCTATTCCAGTTGCACATTACAGTAGAAGAAAATGCCCTGGATACTATCGATGAAGTTTTTCAGGAATTACAGTTTCACCAGTCCGTCTATACACAGCTCTTTCTTTTAAATACTCGTTTGTACACTCTTGCCTGAAGCCCTCGTCATTGAACCACCTGGCGTAGCATTCTTGCATAAGCTTATTTTCGGCTCGACAGTTCATGAAGAAAAGTATCTTATTCTGTTTACCGCACTCCATGAAAGCTGAAATGGAATGAACAATTATAATTAACTTACCGATATGAACATTTCAAAAAATGTAAAAAGTCAGTTTTAAAGTAATTTTGCCTTGAACTGTTTCTCAGTAAAAGAATAATTTTATAAACTTCAGTTTGCTAATGAGTGACTAATTCAGAGCGGCTCATGAAATCTCTCTCGGAATGTACGTACATCTTCAACAGAACTTCTTTAGAATCTAAATATTCAATTTAATTAGAGATCCTTAGGTATAGCTGGTACTACGCAGTGTAAAGGTAAATGTTGTCATAGCAGAAAATTGCTTTTCAAGCCTAGAAAGCCATGATTTTCGTGCTTAGAGCTTGATATTGGGCGCAGAGGAATTTTGAATAATACATTTGAATAGTAAAAATAAGAAGATATAACTTCGATTAGAAACGGAAATTTCTCAAAATTTCAATTTTTCCGTAAATATACCCCCGTTTTTGAAAAATGTTAACTCAGCACTTGATAAAGATATAGAGCTCCGAATGATGAAATTCTATCCGAAATTTCATTATTTTAAAAAAGGCAATAGTTAGTTTTTCTGTTTGATTGCTCGACTTGGCGAAGATCACAGGAAACTGGAAAAGGAACCGAAAATTGGTGGGTTTTGAGGAACCCTGTAAAAGGCTCCACGGAAAGGTCAACGTTTTGTATTTGAGCTTCCAAATACACTAGAATAATTGAAAGAAAAAATCAGCTTTTACGTTATTCCCCAAACAGCCAATTTCTACTCGTGACTGGACTATGAATTCAACTAGTTCAATAACTGAATGATGATGAAGAATAAAACGTATAATACTAGCGACCCCCTGGGTTGGAGAACTCGCTCAAGAACCTGTTGTCCTGTAATCTTTGAAACCCGCAACTTTTAATCGTACAGAGTTAGTGAAAATATTATGGAAACAGCTAAATATTTATTTTACAAGAATAATTTGTCTGTAGGTTTCATTGGGGATCCCATTTGAAATGAAAAATTACTCTTTCGCTTCAACATCTTCATCCCCCACATGAATTCCAATTAATTTTTTTTAATGAGAAAATGATCATGTGATACATGATTTCGTTACATATTTATAGAGTTCCAAGAAAAAATGCATGGTGAAAATCGCACATGGATATCTCAACCCGTATCAGTTTGTTGATGTAGAAGTTGTAAATTATTTTGTATATTAACCAGCTGAAATCATGTATCAGCACATGAAGGTCTGTCTGTGTGTTAGCTTCCAAATAGCCTCAGCTGATGTTATGAATGAATGAATGAATGGAAAAACAGTAGTAATTGCATGCAATGAATTCTTCAGCTGAATAAATGATAAACCACAACATTTTTTTTCTTATGCACTTTAAATGTTATTTATTATATCCTTAAGAAGGACGAAGGAGTGAGTCAATTCTGTTGTCCAAATAACTTGACCTGTAAAAAGGTTTGAAGAATTCGTGTTCAAAATTTGAAGCTGATTGATTAATTGTTTGTAAAGTTATTGTAGAACATACAGACGGACGACTTTGGCCGTCAGTAAGTCAAAAGTGAGAACTCGCTAACGCTCGTTCAATTATGAATTTGTATTAGTAGAAATGGAATAATCGTGTTTACCTTTTACTAGATCAACACACTTCTCAGTTCTTGCTTTATCTCGCATTTTCTGTGGTATCTTCACGTTCCGCTCGACCTTACGTAGCGAAGTGTCCTCTGGATCTCCTGAAAAATAAAAATGAGTATTAATGAAAATAGTAAAAATAGAAAGCATTTTTTGAGTTGCAAACAACCGTATGCTTAGTGGTATTGGAAACTCACCATTCTTCTGAGCCAGCAATTCACTGACTTGACATATCAAGGCACAAACCCCAGAATGTGCCAAAGCTATAACAGCTTTGATGTCATAATTTAAGTTTTACATGATGATATAGAGGACTTGAAAAATGAGATAAAAATGCTACGGACAAACAATAGTCGTCTGTCAGAAATAGTAGCAAGAAAGACAAGTTTAATTTACAGCATGGAAAATATAATTCGTGACTTGTCACAGGGTATCCATCCAGAGCCCTGCTGCCCGGTAAGAAAGAGGACTGAGGATGCTACAGCAATCTTGATTGGTGACTCCGAGGGTACAAATGAGGTAAACCCTGTCCGGATCAAAGAATCCTCTACAGTGACAAAGAGTGCACCAGAGCCACTGTCAAGCGTGGGAGCTGAAGTTCGAAACAGGATCACGGAGGCCTGCAATGCCAAATCAAAACCACATTCAAATAATGTAAACGAGAGTTGTGCTGATGAGAACAGGAATGCGTATCAAAACGGTCCACAGGATGAGGGGCGCCCTGCTCAAGGATTTGGGGAGCGGGCTGAGGGAAAGGAAGGGAAGGCACCACTGCTGATCGGGGACAATACGCTAAGGCTGGTGGGAGATATAATGAGAGGCACATTTGGGCAAGATTTGGAGGTGGAAATTGTACCCTTTGGAAAAATCCAGGATGTCAGTAGAGCACTTAAAATCAGAAACACTATTCCATCGAAGGTTACACTCAATGTAGGCTCAAATAACCTGTGTAGGGCTTAGACACCGAATCATGTCATGAGACCATTATGGCTCACTTTAGAGGCTAACATAAAACGGTTTCCACACACTAATTGGTACGTTACGTCTATTCCAATTTGGGAGGATATAGGTGAGAGATTCATTGACGAAACAAACAAGGCTCCAAAGTTTATGTGCTGGTAGCTTAATGTTACATTTATTGACAACTCAAATCATTTAGATAAGTGTCACCTGAGCTGGGATGGACAAAGTTTAAACCTAGAAGGTTCTAAAATCTTGGCAGAACAACTTGCAAGTGCACTGGAGTGTCAAGGTAGGAATTCAGGATAGTAGCTAACCAAACAGAAAGATGACCGAAAACGCCATAGACCAAATAATACAGCCAATAAAACAATAGGAAATGCACATTCATGCAAAAAATCGTTGACTGTTCTTCACCTAAACATTCAAAGAGGTCTTCAAAATAAACTTGATGGACTGGTTGTAGAACTTGAAAAATTTCACCCTGATATTCTAATTATCTCGGAACATGGCTTAGGCACTGACCAATTACATCTCACAAATATCGAAGGTTTCAGACTGACCTCCAGTTATTCCCGAACTGAACGTACGTGGGGTGGCATAGCTGTTTTTGTAAAAAATATTTTTTCTGTTGACATGGATGAGCTTCAGTTGCTGGAACAATGCAAGTCAGAGGAACAAGTGTTTGAAACTGTTGGATTAATACTCAAATATCAATCAAGGAAAATGATTCTAATAGGGACATACAGATCTCCTAGCACTGATACAGCAGAATTTTTAGGAAAATTGGGACAGTTACTGGGACAACACACAAAGAAGTCTAATGATATAATAATACTAGGAGATGCAAACTTTGACATACTCAGACTAGATGAACGTAGTGTAAAGGACCTTCGAAATGTGTTATCTGAGTTTGGATGCAGAATACATCACATCCCTGTAACAAGGAAAACCCCCACTACTGTATCCAGCATTGATGGGTGTTTCACAACTATCAAACAAGAGGAGATCGAGGTAAAAGCACACTATACACCACTGTCGGACCACCATTTGTTGCTATGCAAAATAAAAAATAGAAGTAAAAGTTGCCACACCATCTACAGATACTCTAGGAATGTCTAAAAAAACAAATTAACTGAACTAAAGCAAATGTTAAATACAACCAATTGGGAGTCTGTCTATAAACCAAAGTCTGTTGAAGTAAAATATAATAACTTTCTACAAATAATGCGCCAGAGCCTTGACCACATTATGCCTCTAGGGCCGAAAAAAATTAATGTACCAAATAAAATTATTTTTATGGATTGTGAGTTGCAGAAGATGAAAGCCTCCCTTCAAAGTTTGCTTGACAGATTCCTGCTGACAGGATCAACTGAAGACAAAGACAGGTTTCAAGAGTCAAAGAGAACCTATGACATTGAAGTGAAGAGGAAGAGAACGGATCACACAATGAACAAAATAAAAAACTAAAAAGACAAAACCAAAGAGCTGTGTTAAACTGTGAATGGTGAAAGAAATAAGCAAGATGGAAGGCAGAACAGCATAAGGCTTCTTCTGGATGGTAAGCTGACAGCGGATCCACTTGAAATCAGCAATATTTTCAAAGGCATCATCACCTCACCTCAAGCATCGAACCACACAAATCAATCACAAACCAGTACCACATCTGAAGCTGAGCCCGACAATGGTATACCAATTTTCTCAACCTTCAAAAATGTCACACATCACGAAATGTATTAACTTCTTAATAATTTAAGTCTAACAATTCGGCAGGCTTTGATGAAATCTCTGGGAAGATGCTTAAACTCTGCAAATAAGAAGTCATAAAACCATTGACCCACATCATCAACACCTCATTGAGTCAATCTACTTTGCCTAGTAAGATGAAGATTTCCAAAGTGTATCCAGTTTTCAAGAAAGGAGACAAGCTTAATCCAAGTAACTACAAACCAATATCAAATTTGCCAGGAACTTCAAAGCTGACTGAGCGGGTGGTGTACAAATCAGTTGATAGCACATCTGGAAAAAATGAACTGATTTCATCATTTCAACATGGTTTTAGGACGGGGCGAAGTACAAACACAGCAATAGCACATCTCTGCAGGGTGATTAATGAGATCTGGGAGGAAAAGAGGATAGTATCAGGCTTGTTCCTAGACTTGCAGAAGGCATTCGACAACTTAGACCAGGAAATCCTAATCAAAAAATTGAATCAGCTAAACATTCAGGGCCAAGTCATAGAATGGATCCAAAACTATTTCACTGAAAGGTATCAGTATGTCGAAATCAGTTATCAGCAGCACACAGCCTTGACTAGTGCCAAATCATCTCTTTGCAGAATATCCAAAGGTGTTCCTCAAGGGTCAATCATAGGACCCTTGTTCTTTCTCATTTACATAAATGACTTCCCAAATAATCTCGAGAAGGACCAAAAATGTGTTCTATTTGCAGACGATAGCACCATAATAATCCCACCAGACAGAGAATCCGAAAGCAACGATATAAGCTCGACACTTGAAATGGCCACAAATATATGTAGAAAACTGAAGCTATCAATCAATAAAGACAAGACAGTAACAACATCCACAACATCTCTGTGCAAAGTGTTAATTTTACAAGACAGTAAATATAGACTTCACACCAAAGGGACAGATATTCAATAGGCTATAGACATCAATGTAACCAATGAACCAACAAATACAAAGGATTGTACAAGATTTCTTGGTATCATGATGGACAAGAACCTGAACTGGAGTGAACATATTGACCTTTTGTGTGAGAAATTAGCTTCAGCCACATATGTACTTTGTAGAATTACAGATGTAACATTGATGTCAGTACCACATTTATCGCGTATCATGCCCTATTTTCCTCACAGCTGCGATATGGAATTGTTGCCTGGGGAGCATCAGCGCAGGTACACATGGACAGAGTTCTACGAAGTCAGAAAAAAGCCTTACGAACCATCCTAAGAAGAGATGCACTGGAGCATTGTAGACCATTTTTATCAAAAACAAACTGCTTACAGTGGTCTCAATCTACATACTTGAAACCATAACCCTTGCCATAGACTCAAGCCCGAATCTCAGAAATAGCCAACACACGCATAACACAAGAAGCAAGCTGAACCTTCCGCAACACAGGCTCGGCAAATTCAAGAACATACCTACCTATGCAGACTCACATTTCTTCAACTATCTACCGGACAGCCTAAAGACTTTGAGGGATTCACGGACAACATTCCACAGAAAGCTGAAAAAATACCTCATTGCAAGACCGTACTATACGGTGACCGAATTTATTGAGGAGCATACGTATCACCACCTTAGAGTATAGTGCAAGATACTCTACACACCTTCTTGACGACTCTGACAGAGGAGACCATCCATTGACGATTCCCGATCCCAGGACCGTGAGGAAGACATCAAAAGTAAGAAGTAAGTAAGTAAGCTGGGTTCTGAGGGATTCAATGAAATTCGACTGAGGGAGTCGGAAATTGAAATTGAAATGCTGGGTTCTGAGGGCCATTTATAGGCTACTTGAGAGCAGCCACTTGGTCCATTCATAATACAGAGTGTTTACAAATGATAGTCGGGGTTTCAACTCTTTATACAATTTATTACATTAAACTTACTCTTTTATTTGACATAATATCATTATTATAACTGTAAGTAATGTAATAAATTTTATAAAGAGTTCAAAAAACCTCGACTATCATTTGTAAACACTCTGTATTATAAATAGACCAAGTATATGCAAGTGGCTACACTTAAGTAGCCTTTATATAGCCCTAAGATATTATGTCAAATAAAAGACTAACTCAAACAATTTTGTTTGTTGGCACCAATGTGCAATTTTTCCGTTAGGCAGCGGATTGTGAACATACTGTATGGTAACTGGCACTTCTTATCTAGATACAAATAAATAATGTGTCTTCCCTTAGACGAAAATGAGCCAGAGAACTTCATTTTCCACCAGGGTGGTGCACCAGCTCACTCGCATAACGAAGTACGAAACTGGTTATAGGTCGCAAGGATTCCAATGACACGACTTGCTAAGCATGGCCGCCTCGTTCTCCCTACTTAACGCTATGCGACTTTTACCCTTTGGGCTTTATCAAAGATCGTGTGTATTGTGTATGTGTCTCCACTACCAGCTAACCTGCCTGAATCGAGAAATCGGATTGAAGCAGCTGTTGCTACAATTACTGAAGACACACTTATCAACGTTTAGGAAGAACTAGGCTATAGGATAATTATGTGAGCCGTGTGACATTTGGTAGTACCATTGAACATTTATAAGGTTGATAATAAAATTGTTTCAGTTACTTTTTCATTTGACATATCATTTATCAAGTCTAATGTAATAAATTTTATAAAGAGTTAGAACCCCAAAAATCATTTGTAGGCTAAACATTCTGTATTATTGACAGACATTTCTTATAGAATTAGTTATACTGTATATTTTTTTCTAGATCAAGTGGGTGAATAAAGAAAAAGCTTACCTAATCCTAGAGGCCCGTTTGTACTATTAGCATACTTGCTTACATTAGCAGAATCCATTTATTGAAATTATTTCTAGTGTTATTGTGAAATGAAATTGAAGGTTGGGTATTAGAATTTAAGGTTATGATCTTATGATAATAAAGTCTTGATACTCGATATGAACAGATCGATCGTAAAAAATCTCGAAACCAACAACTTCTTTCAAAATAGTTGAATAATGTCCTCTAATTATTGAATTGAATATTGTGTTTTCTTGATCCGATAAAAAATGTTAATTGATGATTCACCAGAAGAATTATGGATGAAATTTTTAATTGGAAATATTCATCAGAGGTATTATCACCTGTGTCCAAAAAATCGATATACCGGTATCGTAAGTTTCAGTTTCGCGGCAATTGGAGAGTGAACTGAGACTGACAATCATAGAGATGTAACATTTTGTGAGCGTGATGGCTTGTGAGAAGAGTTTTAAAAAAATATAATGAGAAACAAGAAGAATCAATCGATTGATAAGAATTTTTTTTCAATTTTGGAAGTTGGAGATGTAACAATTAATTTTCAATTAAGTAATATCAATGTCAGAAATTAACATGCCCGGAGCACTCTATAATACTTGCTAGTCATTCTTCACGAGTGTTTTGTGAAGTTGTGTGACCACAGAATAGATACAGAATGGAAACTTGTAATCAAACGCCTATCTAACCAATGCTTTTTACATGACCCCAATACTAAACACGTCACGTGACCTTGGGAAGTTCCAATCCTGGTCTTCTGATTGGCTCGTGGCAGTGAATGAGATCAATTGATCCGGATCATTAAAGTGATCCGAACCTACCATCAATACTATTCAGTGAACTCTATACTAACTGGAACGGGCTGTCCAATGCTAAGCTACAGCCAAAAGTGTGTAAGGCGGAGTGAGTGAGAGGCCTACCGTGTGGGATTCCCTTCTCTCTCGTACTCATACATTAAAGCAGGTTGTTGCAGCTCTTGAGTACGATTATTCATTTTTAAAGTTGAAAAACGGATTTATCAGGGCTATCAGTATTAGATCACAACCTTTCCTCTTGAATATTGTGATTTATTTGTCGTAAAATGCGTAGAATTAAATAAAAATACGACCGAGAAATGGTCATGTATTGTGTTGCATTTGGATGCAAGAATGGGCATGTTAAAGGAAATAAAATACCATTTCACAGTTGAGTCAAACATTTCTAGTCTATTAATTGATATTTGAAGATTTTTTTTTGTTTTAGATACATTTCCAATATTTTTTTCTATATTGATCAGTTTATTTGACCAAAAATAAAACAACAAATTTGGTTATATTCCTAGTATACGGTGATAGTTTCTATGCTAATTGAAAATTAAGACCTACTTTATAGCATCTAAAATAAAGAAACATAGTTGAAGAACAAATTAATACTTATTCAAAAAAGAATAAATACAAATGATTAATAATTCTGTGTTATCATCATGAGATAACATAATTTATTTAAGGTACGGTACCTACTTATATTTTGAAAAATATGATATTGCTATCAGCGGAATTGTGATTAATTTTTGAAACCTTTCCGTTTCAAATAAATAAGTCTTCATCATTCAATTTACAACATTATAATAATTATTTATCATATTTTACTGTTTGCTTATCATATGGTCATAATTATAATACAATTAATATAAATGCTTCTTCATAGATTTCTTTGCATCATTTCTGAAACTCCCACACTTACATGATTTGAAATGTTATCAGAATGCATAGTATATTGCTATCATTACATATTCAATAATCCTGTGTTATTGAATCATCATGAGTTCACATAATTCATTTTATTTACCTACTTTTATTGTAAAAAATATGAGATTGTTATCAGCTGGATTGTAATTAATTTGAAAAACCTTTTAATTTCAAATTGTTCATTTTACTCTGGTAATTATGTAGCATATTTTACTGTTTGCTTATCATAGTCATATAATAAAATAAAATGTTTCTTCGTTATTTGCTTCATTTCTGAAACTCCCACTTTTACATGATTTGAAATTACACCAATGCACACCTACATAATTCTACATTCATTGCCTGCTGTAAGTAGGCCTATATTATTAAATTGAGATATTTCCTTTAACAATAAATCATAAATCTTTCCTTTAACAATAACAATAAATCATATAATCCAAAAAACAATAGTATATCCTATCAAAATAAACATAAGACTGTTTTTAATAGTTTCAATTAAACACAGCCCTCCTTTGGACTGTGTACGAACAAAATTCGGGATTGGAATATTAAAGGACTATGAGACTGTTTTTTCATTCCCAATCATTTCATGACAGTTTATATTTGTCCTTGTTAAATAAATAAAAATTAATAAATGATACGCTTCTCTGAAATCTGGCCCAAAGTTATTCCCTTGCTTGTGAAAAATTGACAATACTAAGACTACTGCAGTCACAAATGAAAAAAATCTTTTCTTTTCTATTCAACCTATTTCATTATTTTTGCTCTCAAAAAGTTAACAATGAACTGCTTAATAAAGGAGTAATAACGCTTCCATGGAATAAGACATACAATATAGAAATAAAATAGAAATTGAAACTGTGCAATGCATTTTCCATAAGAGCCAATGTGTTACAAAATGACGAATCCCACAGCAATGCGGGTTGCCTATCTTTACCAGCTGCCTCACTTTCTTTGTGTTGCTAGTCCATTCTAGTTAGTATAGAGTTCAGTGATACTATTACAATGCGGCGCTTTCTAACAAGATGGCGGATTTCGGCGTCAGGGTATAGCCAAGTTTCCGTACTGTATGTATACTGTGGTGTGACTGTGACTTGTGTGTCTGTGTGTGACTCTTGTGAATTCGTTCTCGTTGTCGTTTACAAGTATTATCAAGTCATTCTTCTTTTGTCTTGATCATTCAAATTTACTTTATTTTTTCAATTTTTAAAACTGGGGATGTTTGAATTGACTTCATCAGAGTAATTATTGTTAAGTTGATCTCCAAAAGGAGAAATAGTACTACTGCACCTTTAAAATCGTATTCATCTTTAGTATAACTTTTTTGAGGTTAGTGTAACATTCTGCAAAAATAATGTTTACAACATGTCAGAAGCTTTCTGTCAAATATTTTATCACATTTAAGTGCAATAAATCATAATATTCTAGTATTATAATTTCTTTCATGTTTAGAATTTACTTTTATCATGAAATTGAAATCTTCAATGAACAATGACTTTGCACTCTTTTGACCATAACCTATACTTTTATAGAGGTTTAGTTAGTATAATGACAACCCAATTTGCTTTTCATTTTTTAATAGTATTAAGTATTCTCATTTTTTGTTATTGCTGATTATTTTTTATTTATTGACAATTAATTAAAATTTTGTTTTGTAATTTGTCGGCTATATAATATTAACATTATGCTGGCAATATAACTTTCGGCGACACCTGTTAGGCCTACATATTAACTTTGAGGTTTTTTATAGAGTACAAGATTACTAAGCAACCACATTCGATTTTTACATTACAAAATTTTTAAATAATTAATAAATAACAACAATTATGGGCTAGAAATTTTCTTATATTTATCTAGGCCTAGATTTTATATTAACCTTCCTGCAGTCGCACTGTTGATGCACAAAACTATTGAATGGGGTGGTGTCAGTGAATGAGTTTTACTTATGCATTTCAAAACTTTCTCTTCATCACTCCACTGAGTTGCAGTATCAACCGAGCTATGGTTCAGTCTTTAGATGCCATTTAGTTCCGACAGTGCATAAGTATGATAGGAAAAGAGATTGTCAACGAACCAATAACACGGAATTGTTAGCTTTGCTTGGTGTACCTTATTGGGCTACAAACAGGTAATCATGCAAATGTTCATAGGCGTATAATAATCCAATAAGATGGAAATAGTAGTTATACAATTAATTAAAATGTTTTGACAGTAAACGGAGTACATAAGACTTGGAAAATTGGATTTTGTAACAAATTACAACACGCGACTGCTCGTGTGATTGAATAGGGCGCGACCACCGGAAGGTGGATAAGGTAGGTGGAAGGTAACTAGATGTTATGTTGGGGATACTCTACTTTGAGTGCATCAGCACTATCAACGTCAATAGTGTAAAATTTCAGTATTGATACTATCGGAAATGGAACTAAAAATAATACAGTTGAAATAAAATTGGAAATTATCTACTCAAAATGAAACTATAATAACTACTGTAATAACAAACTCATTTGTCTATAGCCTAAGTATAAATATTATAGATAATCCTTCAGGTTTTTGTTACTTATGTGTTTACTTAGGCTATATATTTCTGTAATTTGTACTAGAATAATTGATATCGGTTTAATTTTTAGCTTTCCAATGATTTAAGGCCTACTTATCCTATTAAATGCATGGTAGCTGGTGTATCTGTAATCAATTGATATCTATCTGTTTTTCAAAGCTCGACTTACATTGTAGTCCAAATATCAAATTTCGTGATCAAGATCAAGTCTTCTTGCATAGATCGTGTCAAGTTAATAACACAATACATAAACTGAAGGCAACTTCACAATCCAGCAAAGCTTTCATCAAAAGCTTCCTCCAACTGATAGAAGTTTCTCCCAATGAGGCACCTTGACAATGAGCTCTTGAATACATTGACTGGGTGCGCCCTAACTGAGATTGACAGGCAGTTGAAAATTCGCACCGTCAACACTGGAAAACTGTCCTTCACTCTTGACAGGCGACAGCGCGGCACTTCCACGTCAAGCCCCTCTCGAGTTTTATGTGAATGCACTTTTTCCCTTCTAGTACCTAAATATGCAGATGTTTTCCTGACATTTAGGAGCGATGACAGTATGAGTACACGCAATCTCGTGAGTCTTGGTCTCATTCAACTTTAGCTTATTACTGGCAAACCACTTCTTTGCCTCAGAGAAGAGCGCATGAGCCTTGAATTTGGCATCATGAGGCTGTCTGCCCTGAACAATGATCTTGGTGTCATCAGCAAAATGCAAGCTGTTTATGATCACTTGTGCAAGTTATTTATCATCAATAGGAACAGCAGCGGGCCTAGTGTTGATCGTTGAGATAAACCATGTGGTAGATTTTCTTCATTTCATGTGGCGCCCATTATTGAAACTACCCGCTTTCTATCCTAGTCGGCGACCATCTTTCATGATCTTCCCTGATAGCCAGCTTTCTCAACAAGATGATATGAGACACACAATCGAAAGCTTTTGAGAGATCGCACAATACAAACTCAATTGATCCGTGTTTTTCAAAAGCCTCTTGTATCCTTTGAACAAGAGAGAGCACTGCTGCTGTAGTGGACCTGCCCCTCTAAAACCATGCTGCATGTCAACAAGGAGGTTATTACTATCCAAATACTCCCTCATTTTACACAACGTACCAGTATCTTTAATTCTACTGATGACATAGGCCTACTGATTCTACTGATAGTCTACATTCAAATATAAAAAACAAACAAATTTCAACTAACCTATGTCTATAATTTATCAGTTTTCTATGATTTGTTCATGACAGGCTTAACTCACACTTACGCGACTCAGGACGAGAAGAGACTCGATTCTAGTCGAGAGCATGTGTTTTCAAATGGTGACGTCGCGGAGACTAGAATCGACTGGTCTGATTGTCACCATTTGGAAACGCATGCTCTCGACTAGAGTCGAGTCTCTTCTCGACCTGAGTCGCGTAAGTGTGAGTTGAGCCATATTCAGTGGCGGCTCGTCCTATGTGTTCAATGGTTCATTGAACCCCCAGAATTGAATCAACTTCCTATACAATGATGAATTTGCAACTCAAATGATTATATTTCTATTTTATACTCATTAAATTACATCACAACATTTTTCATCTACGTAAACTTAATGTCAATGTTTTGCGGCCGGTGCCTGAGAGCCCGGAGTGGCTTGCTTGAAACAGCACCTAATGGAATGACGATGGAATGGTGGAGATGGAAAGCAGTGTTCATTTCCCGATGTGAACCCAGAAACAGGGCTGGGTATGGTAGTGGAACGGAGGAGGGGAATCGGTTTGCTAGCACGGATTTGGTTCACAATCCTGTGTGAACCAAGTTTGCACGAGTTCATCCGAGAGTAGCCGAACCTAGCCGAGGCAAGTGAAGCATTCGGTAAACCTCGGAATGAATCGTGAGTATTCGTGATATGGATACAGTGCCATCTTGAACTTGCTTATAACCAATAAATTTAAATTTGGTGGCAGTAAACAGTAAAAAGCGGTAAACAAGAAGTAGCCTAAGCGTGACAGTTTTGAGGTTATACGGTATGGTTACGGGTATACACTGTTTACAGTTGTGATAGATCTCACTGCATTTTTCGTTATATAAATTTGTTTTGCGTGTAGAAGAATATAGTAATTTCTAGTGTGTTTTGTGTATTCGTGAGTATTTCTAGTGTGTTCATTTTCTTTTAGTGAGAGTGTGAATATAATTTATTGTGTTACCGTAACAGCATTTTGATGAAGAAATATGAATAAGGTTCAGTATTTGTTAAATACAAACAATATTAATATTGAGGGTAGGTGTAAAATAAAACATAATGGTGACCAACTCTCGAAGTAAAAATCAAACAAGAAAAATATGAACAGGACAAAAAATTTATATTTGTAGAAAATAAGCTCAACCTTTGGGGTGTAATTATTATCGATCACGTTTACACTTGATTATGCGCAATACTCTATATCCTATTGACCTTTCTCTCCAATAGATCATGAGGTTGAACCCCCAAGCTAGAAGATCACGAGCCGCTACTGGCCATATTGTTATTCAGATTGTCTCTAGCAATAAATAGAAAAACTGGTTCAGATTAATATTTCAGTTCATTTCTTATTTCAGATGGATAGACTTCTGCGTTTGGGTGGCGGAGTGCCTGGTCTGAGCCAAGCCCCTCCTCAATCAGATGCTCCTGTGGTTGATACCGCAGAGCAAGTCTACATCTCTTCACTGGCCTTATTGAAAATGCTTAAGCACGGTCGCGCCGGTGTTCCCATGGAAGTTATGGGCCTAATGCTGGGCGAATTTGTAGACGACTACACTGTGCGTGTCATTGATGTATTCGCTATGCCACAGAGTGGAACGGTAGGAAATTCAAATTCAATTGTCATACGCATACTTTCTATAATGTTTTTAACATTAACCTTTTATTAAAAAAAATATGAGAGAAATGGTACAGGCTCAGCCTAGTTTTTCTTCCATATTCATAATTATGTGTTTTGTACAATAAATGAAATGTTACTCGAACATTCAATTTTCAATCAATTGTAGAACATGGCTAACTTAGTCAACCCAGTTGACTATCTATTACAGTTCTAGGTAATATTATACCAATGAATAGATAAAGCAATTATTCCATTGTTTCAATTTATATTCCATTTTTTTTTTTATTTAGTGCCTAAGTGTGTTTATTTCTATGCACTATTATATTGTTTAAGAACTTATATCGGTAAGTCTTGATAATATTCAACTAAAATCATTAACTGTGCCGTATTTAACTTGTATGCACTGAGCATTATATTTCAATAATACTTGCATTGTTGAGTTTTATAAATTATTTGGTATTATTTTTAGGCTCTATTCAATCACCGATGTAAGAATTATTATATTTTAGTCTAGTTCTTCAAAACATATAATGTACAGAAATTACAAAACATTCATCCACCCTTTCAAGTTCCAACTTGAAAAATCTAGAAGAATGAATTTAAAAACTGTAGGAAAGGAACTCTCAAATCTAGGAGCGCTATTACCCAAACAGGACTTGTGTAGTTTTAACTCTCAATTTGTCATCCCTGAAAACCCTTTTGTAGAATCTTGTAGCTCTTTCTAACAATTTCTTGAGACTCTAGAAGAACCTCTGTTCTAACACATAAAGGATCTGTACTCCTGTAAAACGCAAAAAACGCCGATTTAGGAAGTATTATTGGCATAATTTCTAAGCACACTAAATACACAATTTATACACTTTAGTTGAATCACTGTACCAAATTTCAAACTTTTCTGTCAATCACTAATCATAAAACTGAGAAAAAGCAGAAAAACGCCGATTTTAGGCGTACATTTGGTGAAAATTTGGGTATGTTTGGTGAAAAGTGCTTAGAGTAAAAAAATCTAGAATTTAGCTGACAATATGTGTCAAATTTTAAAACTTTCTGTTTGCTCTTGTTAAAGCTGAGAAAACGTAAATGGACGCTGGAAAACGCCGATTTTTGGCGTATATTTGGCGAAATATTCAAGCCCTTCAACCACAACAGCTTATCTATACAACATTGTACACTTTAGCTGAACCAATGTTCTAAAGTTCTAATGTTCTATTTTCTATGTTCTAGCTGAACCAAGGTACTTAATATGAACAATTGCCCTTAAACTTAATTATTGAAAAATCTGAGAAAACTCAGAAAAACCGCTGGGTAATGCTAGGAGAACGCTGTAGAACCGCCTGTTTTTAGCGTATCTTTGGCGTAATTTGGAATTACTCTCAAGAAATCATTTCTAGACCCAAGCTGAAACTCTGTACCAAATTTGAACATTTCTCTCAATTATTTCTTGAAAAAGCCGCAAAAACCGCCGATTTCGGGTGTTATTTCAAAATCCTTCTTATACAACATTTTTACTCCTCAGCTGAGCCTGTGCACCAAATTTGGACATTTTTTGCCAATTGTTTCATGAAAAATCGGAGAAAACGCAGATTTTTCCCTGAATGCACTGCAGCCAATGTAGCTGTGCTTCTGGGCGTATGCCGCCTAGTAACTGCGTCACTCGATTCACGTTCTAATTGGCACAACTGGTTCTGCATCTCATTCCAAAAATGAAGGATTCGTGAGATTGAAATAAATTCAATTCCAACCTTGGTTCGCACCTCTACTCAAATTCAAAAGTTACGAAGACCAAAGTATAGTTAGCCACTTTCATATTTGTTATAATTTATTAGATTATTTTTTATTCCTGATAATGACCACATGAGCTTTTGCTTGAGCGTGGATAATGGGAAGTGCGAGGGTGAATTATTAGATGATCAAACGTCCATGCCTATCGATGGGATTCGGCGGGATTCGAACCCGCAACCAGGTAGCACTAGCAGACTGAAGGTGGCAACGCCTTAATCATCTCGGCTATCTGGCCGGCATAAAAGCATACTTATATTTTTCATTTTACTAGTCGGTAAAAGTTTGCTCTGTTGTATATCCATACTTTTTCACTGTTAAAATTAAACTTGAATTTTAAAAAACACTTTTGAAGTGAAAATGCACTTACTTTTGTAGTGACGATCGTTTCGACCTGTTGTTGGTCATCATCAGACTGTGGGAATTTACTCAGATGACAATGCTATGTGTGGTAAGGGATGAAGGTGGTGGAATAGGTTTTGGTGGGGGTTGGGTTGGTGGATACTATCCACATCTGAGTAAACTCCCACAGTCTGATGATGACCAACAACAAGTCGAAACGATCGTCACTACAAAAGTAAGTGCATTTTCACTTCAAAAGTGTTTTTTGAAATTCAAGTTTAAAAGTTTGCTATAATTTGTGTACATCATTGTGCAATCAATACTCATTTACAATAAGCAATATACGCTACAATAGCAAAGTTGGCCTCAAGCAACCACCATTTTCAAATTGGTTTTCAGAAAAATTGCATTAATTGAATTTGACAAATAGTTTCTGTACTTAATTCTGCTTCCCAATATTCTACACAATACCATAGAGTAAACAATCTTGAATAAACAACATTTTTGTATAAGTTTTCTCTGAAAGTATTTTGTTTTTACATAATATGTCTCATTAATTTGTGAACATTGAATATAAAGGACTTGAAATTCTCATAACTCCTTATCAATGGAAACATCTTGAGAAACTGGTTTCAATTGTTACTCCATTATGAAGAACACATAGTGAATCGGAGAACATGCTATTGTTTTGACAGGGAGTGAGTGTGGAGGCTGTAGACCCGGTGTTCCAAGCGAAGATGTTGGACATGCTAAAGCAGACAGGACGGCCCGAGATGGTGGTGGGCTGGTACCACTCGCACCCGGGCTTCGGCTGCTGGCTGTCGGGTGTCGACATCAACACGCAGGAGAGCTTCGAGCAACTATCCAAGAGAGCCGTTGCCGTCGTCGTCGATCCCATTCAGAGTGTCAAAGGTCAATTCACAACTCACACCTTTCTCAATCATACTCAACGTTGGCTGGCTTGTATTCTTATCAATACTCTTTCAATTATATTGTAGAATTGCTCTGGTATGGTTTGATAGTAATTTTATTAATTTATTATTCATCACACTATTGGTTGTGATGACTGGAAGCGGATGACAACATTATAATATCATACCTACGTTACTGCTGATTACGAATGAACATACTTGAATAGGAAGACGCCAAATGTAATTATACTAGTGATGTGAAATTCCCGCTAATTGAAAATTTAGGAAATTCAAGGAAAATGTTCCCAGGAATTTATTATTTTGGTGGTAAAATAACTAGAAAACCTCATTTTTTATCAAACTAAGTGGTAATTACAAGTTATACATGAACAGTTATAGGTTATTTAAGAATGATTAGAATATATAAATTTAAAACTGTTATATGTCAAAGAATGCAATAACTTCAAGTAAATGGATGATAAATTTTCATGATAGGTGTAAGGAGGAATGAGCACTCATTTTCATTCATATTCAATTGTATACAACCATTAACATGCTACTTTTATATTTTTTATTAAATGTCTTCTTCGTCTTGCACAAGAAGTTTAATAATATAATTATTTATTACTTTTTAGGACATAATTTACTTTTGCTTATAATAATTATTTTTGCTCAATATTACTTTTGCCTGCAATAATTTAAATCCAAATTCAAGAACAATGTAGAAGGGGCCACTTTAGTGAAAGTATCGAATTTCATTATCGATACTTGATTCTATCTATCTAAAACTTGATACTATCCATATTTTAATATTGATATAAGTGATTATTGGACTCCAATGTGCCTAGAATACATCATAGAATGAATTCTAGCTAAATTGTTACCTCAAAGTAGTCTAGTCAAATTATATGCATTAGTGTATGACCTATTAACTCTGTAACTATGTATGGATGATTAATAGATTATCCTTTCAAATGTGACTGAAATTGATTTTATAATAAATTCTCAAATTGTCTTGGCCAGGGAAATATTCACGAATCATAAGTTCCTTCTCAGTGGGAATATTCAGGACCCACATAATCACTTGATACCAAGCTTACATTTCGACTACGTTGTCTGTATTGTATATAAAGATATTCCACTCTCAAGTAATCCCAAGTGTCAAGTGTGCCGAGGTAATGTCCTTTCACTGAGAAGAATAACTTAGCTAAAACCATACTGAGTTTTTGTTTTAATTGTGAACATACTCATTTAAAAATATATTCTTTCATATTCCTGTATGCTTTCTAAAACTAATTTTGTGTTTTTGTCGATTACAGGAAAAGTTGTCATTGATGCTTTCCGATTGATCAATCCGAATTTGATGGTTTTGGGCCAAGAACCACGTCAGACCACTTCCAATCTGGGTCATCTTCAAAAGCCCTCTGTCCAGGTAGGCTACCTACTCATATTTCAAGATTAAATCATATTCTCTATTAATGCAAATGTTCCGTTATTTTAACTGATTCGTTTCTAGCTTAGTGCTTTAGCCCATCCTTCAAATATTTCAATAATATATTATATATTGATTATTTATAATAATATATTGAAACTAGGAAGGAAACTCTTCAATAATTCACAGTACTTAGATTCTGCATGTTTGTACTAAGAGTCTAGTAATGGTCTCAAAAATCTATGTATTTAAATTTTTTCAACAGGAACTTGTTAAGGACACTTAGAATAAGAGCGACTCAATATTGTCAAACCACTAATTTATCAACTATTTTGAGATACTAGTTTCAGTTGTTACACCATTTCTAGTACTCTACTACCTGGTAGTCTACCTGGTAGACTGGTGTAGTAGATAACCTCATTATCACCTTTATTGGACCTGTCAGTCCACTTTTCTGTAGTATTGATAGATAGAGAGTTGATCAGAGACGAGAGAGAAAACATCTGTTTGGTAATATATTAATACAGCAATCACCAATCGTGTGCGGACGGATGAAGTCTGTTCCACTTCTAATGTGCAGATTGATCCACCCCTATGGACACGTGTTTATATGTCTGCTTATCAGCAGCGAATCGTTTTGTTCTTTTTCCCACTTGAATTTTGCTAAATTTAAAATAGTTTATTAAGTACTGAGAAAAGTGTTCTATTTTCTAAAAATGTTTGGAAAATTGAAGAAATTTATCCGATAATAACAAACTTTTTCCTTGATTTGTATAGGCTTTAATTCACGGACTTAACAGACACTATTACTCAATCAGCATCAACTATCGCAAAAATGAATTGGAACAGAAAATGCTGCTAAATCTGCATAAAAAGTCGTGGATGGATGGCTTGATGCTTGCCGATTACGCTGAGCATTGCAAGCTGAATGAAACTACTGTCCATGACATGCTCGACTTGGCCAAGAACTATAATAAGGTAAACTCTAGTTCTAATGTCGACAATCTGAATTTCCTTCCAAATTGTTTGTCAATTTCAGAAATCACTATTATTTAGTCGATTAAAATATGCACGTATTGCTGTTTGTATTTACTTTCAAATTATTCCTATTGATTTGTATTAGTAAAAACAGTTCACCATTATTGAGTAATGAAAAATAATTCATTGCAAAATTAAATTTTTAATTCATTTCTGAAGCAGTCAGACTTACGAAGCGCTACAGCCCTGCATGGACCTTGGCCTCCTCAACAATTCGCCTCCATTCATCCCTCTGATTGACCTGCCTATTCCAGTTCCTCACTCCTAAGCACGCTAGATCTTGAAGTAATCAGACTAACAACTATAAAATACAGTGTATTAATACTGCACATTTTTAAAGCAGGTGTAGAAAAATATCGAAATGATGGAATTTTTATAGATTTATTTTTGTCCTAATCCTAAACTCACATCTTTGAAGCATTAGAACTATCCAAGTTACCTTTATTAACATTGCAATTCGCACTCAATTAAAATGACAAATTCTATCAGAATTTATAAGTGGCAGCTGCATTTGTTAAATCAGTTGCATCAATTTTGAGGATCCAAATTACCGCATCCGATTTCAGATACTAGAAATTACGATTCAAGGATCAATTTAAGCATTGTACTCTTAAAACTTGTTTATTTATTTAAATATATTCAATTCCTTGCAAATATAAATTCCTAATGTTTAAATGCTGTACTAATTAACTTTCATCTAAACTAATATCTAACTATTCATATAATTTTGTAATGTCGGATATTACAACTAGTAAAACCGGTATATTAGTAATATCGGCTAGTAAGACTGTTATAAGAATTTCTTCATCTCTTATTTTCATTTGTGCACTTAAATTCATTAATTTAATAGGTACCATTTCAGATATTAATTGATTACCTTATTTTTAGGCTCTGGAGGAGGAAGAGAAAATGACCCCTGAACAACTTGCTATCAAGAATGTTGGCAAACAAGACCCGAAGAGGCATTTAGAGGAGAAGGTGGATGTACTCATGGCTGCCAACATCGTGCAGTGCTTAGGAGCCATGCTGGATACAGTTGTCTTCAAGTGATGTTCTTTAATAATGTCAATGATCGTTCAGTATGTTGTTGCAATGACTCAACATGAAAAAGACTTACTAATCAATTTTCGAATTTATTTCTTATTAAAACAGTAATTATGTTTGTAATTTCAAATACTTTTTCATTTACAGTATTGACAAATAATATTTTCTAAATTATTTGCAATGCCTTTTGAATTCCAAAATTCAAATTGATTTCTCCGTTCCTGCCCAACTTGAATTTTTCAAGTTCAATAAAAAGTGATTTGTTTTTTACATTATATAAATTATTTTTCTTCTATTGAAACAGACGAATACTTGAATTATTATTCATTTCGACCCTTTCCTCTTGTGAATTACTCAATATTTCAACCGAATAAAGCTCATCCTCAATGTTATTAGTCTAATGCCCGGTTTCACCAAGCTCAGTCTAGGCATTTGAACATGCTCAAATCAGGTACGGTTTACGAGTGCACTGAAACGTATGATTTCAATGGGGATGCTTACTATCAATAATTGCAGTGCACACTTGTAAAGCGTACACTGCTAGACCATGTTTAAATGTTGACCGAGCTTGGTGTAACCGGACATAAGGCTCTTATCACATTCAGCCACCAGTGCACTTGCAATCAGTGGGTCGCCAACAATCGGGGGCTTCAATTCTTATTGCGCTCATTACACTAGGATCGCGGACCACCAACACGGCAGCCAATCCTGGTGTCCCAACATGCTTAAGTAGGGGTAAAGTGAGAGTACAGAAGAAAAGCTGCCCCAAAGCTGGCTCAAGGCTGCCCCAAATCAGATTTTTGGTTCTAACCTTACCCAATCCAATGTAATCTGAACTAACTTAACCTAGCCATACCCCTAATCTCGCAATAAACCTCAAATGAAGATCCCCATTCCCACTTTTTAGAAAAAACTAGATCCAGCTTTTTTTATTTCTTGAATAACTAAGAAACCATTAATTTTACAAAAAAATTACAAGAATAACTTTTTCCAGTAAATCTAATTACGAATCCATTGACACCCCATTTGTTAAGATTAAACATAAAATAAGGATCTTATGAGAAAAGTAGATCCAATTTCTTGAATAACTAAGAAACCATTGATTTTACGAAAAATTACAAGGATAACTTTTTCCAGTAAATCTAATCACGAATCCATTTATTAAGATTGAACAGAAAATAAGGATCAGTCCCACTCTTATGGAAAAAGTAGATCCAATTTCTTGAATAACTAAGAAACCATTAATTTTATCAAAAAGCTACAAGAATAATTTTTTCAGTAAATCCATTTGTCAAGGGATCAGTCACCCTCAACTTTTTCTGAAACTGAGCAACAAGCACACAGAATCTCCAATAATATTTTTATGAGACCTAGCACAGCACTCTTTCTTAAGGAACACCAACCTCAGCACTTAACCCCCCCTGTGGGGGGGGGGTGACCCTCTTTCTTTAACCAGCTAAGTTTGAACTACTTGAAAACTCACCTCAGGTTTTATTGAGAAGAAAAAATATATAATAAAAATGTATAAGAAAGAAGTCAAGTCAGATATATTAAGTACTTGTTGATCAGAGTGTACACCTTGATGAGAGTATTACCAAATATGAGTACATCACTCACACACCATATATTCAACAAACATTCAATTACAATGATGAAATTCGAATTAGTTTTAAACAAGGAGATATTTATCACTTCCGAGTAGAAGTTTTCTTATAATAATTGAAGGTGAAATCAAAGTGAAAGATAAGGATTATATAGAAACCAAAGACAATTCGCTTATCAATAATGGAGCTGCATACATATTTGATGAATTCAGATATGAATTGGGAGGGGTTGAGGTTGATCGCACACGTAATGTAGGATTGACAACAAACATGAAAAACTATCTATGTCAATGAAAAAATTATGGAGAATGCAGGATGGAAGTTGACTGGATGGAAAAGTTTAGATAAATTCTGCTTTTGCATTCCTTTGGATATGTGGTTAGGTGTAATGGAAGACTATAGAAAAGTTCTATTAAAAGTTTAGATAAATTCTGCTTTTGCATTCCTTTGGATATGTGGTTAGGTGTAATGGAAGACTATAGAAAAGTTCTATTAGGCCTAAATGTTCGTCAGGAAATTGTTCTATTAAGATCATCATCAGACTTGAATTGTATTGAATCAGAGACAGCAAAATCGGTGAAAATTGATATTACAAAACTACAATGGAAAGTACCCTACATACATGCTTCTGACACTGTTCGTCTTGATCTGCTGAGTTTAACACATAGTGATATACCAATATTCCATTCAGGTCATGGGAATTGCATGAATTTCCACAAATTACCTGAAACTACCAATCTTCAATGGGCAGTTAAGACAACTTCGAACATATTGAAACCTAGATTCATTATTCTTGGATCTCAAAAGAATAGGAAAAATGTTATAACTGCTAACAGGTCACATTTCGATTTCTGTAATCTGAACAATGTTAATCTCTATTCAAATGCACAATCATTCCCCTATGAAAATATTGCTGGTAATAAACATTTATTGTATCACATGTTCTCTGGATTCCAAAATGAATACTATCCTTATAACAGCAGTACATCAATTGGACACGTTAAGCCGTCGGTCCCGGCTGCCTAAAAAGCAGTCGTTAGGTCATGTCAGAGGCCCTGAAATTGATCAGTTGCGACCTGAAAACTCTGACACCAGACCTGAGCCAGCCAGGTCACTCGATATTATTATTATTTTATCAATTGAGTACGGTATAAAACATTTGATGAATATGCACCATTGGTTGTTATAGACTGTAGTAAGCAAAATGAACTATTGAAATTTGGAGCAATAGACATAAAGTTGACATTGGAAACAACAAATAATTTCTCAGCAAAAACCAGTGCCTACTGTTTAATCCTCTATGATAATGAGTTGCAATATACACCACTGAGTGGAACAGTAAAAAGAGTATTATAAATTTGAAAAAATCTATAAAATAACAAAAAAAATGGTTAAAAACTAGACAATATTCAAATCAAAAGTATTAATCTTCCAACCACTTCCACACTCTACAAATGAATCAATATTTTACCTTCAGTATCATCGCATTGATTACTAAACTCCTTTATATTATCATTAGTTCCTAGAATTGTGCTTGTCCTCCCATAGAATGATCTCCAACCATTTTCTTCAATTTAATTTTAAAGCAACATACCATTTTATATTATTATTCGATTTATCAGCTTCTTTCAAAGCACAAGATATTCAAATACTGACTGTGATGATATAGTGTCAAATTTGCGCCATCTATATGAGCTTAGATTTTTCAAATGAATTTATTTTATTAAAGTTGAATAATGTTCCTAGTCTGGGTAACCAAATCTACATTTTTTTCTGGGTGTACTCACCTACACCTACAATTTCTTTCTGGGTGTACTCACCTAAACCTAAGATTTTCCACCTATATTTATTACATTTTTTCATACCATTCTTTAAAAGAGATTCCAGAAGAAAGTGAGAATTGTTGAATTAAGTTTGGATCAGTCATATACATACTTCCACTCTTTTTCATTATTGAGATTGATGTTTGGTATGCAAGTTGCAGCTAATGGTATGCATTGTAAAAATAGAAAAAATTCTGAATCAAATTTTTGATATCAACATTAATATCACTATTACTATTTTATCATACAAAATATCGACCAAATTTATCAACACTCATGATCTATTTTTATAATAAATGTTTAATAAAACCTGAGGTGAGTTTTCAAGTAGTTCAAACTTAGCTGGTTAAAGAAAGAGGGTCACCCCCGCCACCACAGGGGGGGGGGGCTTTAGTGCTGAGGTTGGTGTTCCTTAAGAAAGGGTGCTGTGCTAGGTCTCAACATAAAAATATCATTGGAGATTCTGTGTGCTTGTTGCTCAGATTCAGAAAAAGTTGAGGGTGACTGATCCCTTGACAAATGGATTTACTGAAAAAAATTATTCTTGTAGCTTTTTGATAAAATTAATGGTTTCTTAGTTATTCAAGAAATTAGATCTACTTTTTCCATAAGAGTGGGACTGATCCTTATTTTCTGTTCAATCTTAATAAATGGATTCGTAATTAGATTTACTGGGAAAAGTTATCCTTGTAATTTTTTGTAAAATCAATGGTTTCTTAGTTATTCAAGAAATTGGATCTACTTTTCCCATAAGATCCTTATTTTCTGTTCAATCTTAACAAATGGGGTGTCAATGGATTCGTAATTAGATTTACTGGAAAAAGTTATTCTTGTAATTTTTTTGTAAAATTAATGGTTTCTTAGTTATTCAAGAAATAAAAAAAGCTGGATCTAGTTTTTTCTAAAAAGTGGGAATGGGGATCTTCATTTGAGGTTTATTGTGAGATTAGGGGTCTGGCTAGGTCAAGTTAGTTCAGATTACATTGGATTGGGCAAGGTTAGAACCAAGAATCAGATTTGGGGCAGCCTTGAGCCAGCTTTGGGGCAGCTTTTCTTCAGTACTCTCACTTTCCCCCTACTTGCTTACACTAGGCCGCCAGTAGTTACTCTCTGGCCTCCCATTGTTGGCCGAATATAATTTCGGCAGAATAATAACTCAACCAGAGTTTACATTAGTCAAGTTTTATTGAATTCAAGAAACCCTGAAACAACAGAAACCTGAATCCACTATATCAATATAAAACATTTCAAGTTTCTTCATGTTAAGAAAACTTGTAAACCCTTCAAGTTTTCTTGATGTTAAGAAAACTTGTAAACCCTTCAAGTTTTCTTGATGTTGAGAAATTTGAATACAAGGAAACTTTACTAATGTAAACTCTACTCAAGGCCCAGCGCTCACGGTCCAGCTGTCGGCTGTGTGCGGACTGAGGTTTTGTTTCAGTTGAAACAGACAGACCGTGTGCACTGGGCCTTAAAAGATCACATTATCATTTTGAACGGAAGTCAACAATACAGAACTGCAAAACTCTTTTGAGGAAAATGATAAAATAACGATTGAATTGGAATCAAATTCATATAACCGTCTAATTTATTCAACAAGAATGGAATAAACATCTAAAATATTCAACAAATTACAATATTAGCAAGATTTTCAAGAAGAAAACTTCAAAATCTACTTTCCACGCCAGGATATAACTATCGTACAAGATTGTTCGTGATTTTCAGTTTTTGAAATGTGATGAATTCTTATTTACATTAAATTTCATGTTTCATGCAATAACACACAAATTCAAATGAATGATTTATTATAATTATAGAGTATTTACATATTTATTTCCCAAAGTTTGCGTCAAAATTTTTCACATGAAATTGAAAACTTATTAAAATGAAGTCGAATTAGAAATTTTCCAATAAATATTTGCTGCACTAAATAATGTCACAATTTTGGAAAAATGAGTTCTATATGCATCTTTTTATACCGGGATTCAAGTTGTTGAAATTTCTTATAATATCCTGAGAAGGTAAATAACTCAATACACCCCCTCTCCTCACAGTATGTCATAATTTTATAGATGGTTTTACATGAGTGATGAAAGATTTATTATTATTATCAAGGTTTTTGAAACAACCTTCTCTTACATTTTGAACGAAACACTGCATTAAAATTAAAAGTAATTAAAATTTATTAGCTACCCCTTTTCTCATACTATCCACAAATTCAAATAATGAAACTCATAGACGTGATATACTGCATCATACTTCTAAGACTAACTACAAAGGAATGTTGTTTACATTATAATGTACATATCCATTGGACAGATATACTGTTTCTTGAAATACATAGAATATTACTGAACACTGGTCATGAACCGATTCTCATAATAGTTATTAGGCTTTAGTGTTGAGTACAGTGCCGCTTTTGGTAGTGGCAGTGCTCTGCTCCTTCTCCAGCTGTCGTCCCAGATACTCCCTGCAAAGTTCAAACATTGAAACAATTAGACGTGCATTCATCAAGTAATATAACAATGATAAATAGTAGTGTTACAAAAATATGTCGTGGGAGAGGTGTAAATTCAGCTGTTTAATTATGTTTTAGAATCGATTTCCTACACAATATTGATGTTTATTTCAAAGATTTCTGTCATTTATTTTGTATTGAACTTATACAATAATGTACGCAATGTAGTTACTTATTTGCCGGCTCATTCAAATTTCCAAGAAGAAAATTATAGAACAGTATGTCTTCTATACTTCAATCAACTTGATCTACATGAATTAGAATGTATAATCATATAGGTAATGCCAAGTAGGTATGGAAGAAAGTCTCATTCAAATGAAAAGATTCGCTGATAGTGGATAAATTGTTCAATACATGTTTTTATGTCAACCAAAGCAAGTTATTTCGTGGATGAAGAATGCTTCATAAGAAAATTAACGGCAGTAGGTACCAAAAGCAAAGACATTGTACAATTTGACAAAATGAAGAAACATTGATTACTTACCAGTTATGTACCATGAGTTTCTGAACAGCTAGAAGAGCTTCATAACGTACATTGGGATCATCGTGGGAGAGAAGCTGCATCACGAGTTGCTTTCCTCCAAGCTGCTCTATTACACTGTTCAACATACAAAATAGATTTTAAACTAAAAAAACTCAAATTTACTTTGAAAGCAATACTCTCCTCTTCTAGAGCAAAGTCTCATTAATAATTCTGTAAGAGACGTTTACACAGCATTTGATTTATTTGGCAATGAAAGCCTGTACCTTTAGAAAAATAAACCAAATCCTGCTTCAATTTCATTATTTTTCTTGATTCCTAGAACAATAAAATTAATATTGAATTCTAGTTTTAGTTTCACGCCAAATGCAATTATCTACACTAGAAGATATATTAATCATTCTAGGTAATCTTACTATATTATCGCTCCTTGGATTCCCCACACTGCATTTTGGCTGACCTCTATCAGTATCATAAGTATGCTACCTTTACAATTTTTGCTATCTTATCTTATATTAACGTTATGGAAATTTAATTTTGTGAATTACAATTTATGATTGACTGAAGGTCCTTTTGATATTCTTTTATGATATAATAAAGGAAAGGAAATACTACGATTTTCAAAACAATATTCTACCGTGGAAATTGTTTTTTTTTGTATTCTATTAATTCCAATACTAAGATGTAATCTTTGCAGTATAATAAAAACTAAACATTTTTCCCCAGGTTTTAAAGACTCTTAAAGAGTCTTTTAGAGGTTTTTATCAATGGTAATAAATCTTCTCAATACGAATTTTATTTGTAAGGTCATTTCTAATTTCCTTGAATTGGTTTCTTAGTTCTAAATTATTGCCTTTTTTAAGCCTTTACCATGTGCGATTTTTGGTATCTAGGCTACTAGTTGCTTGATTGTTATTAATCCAGGGATTTCTATCTTGTTTATTGTTGGCTTTTATTCTTATTGCACTATTATTATAAATGTATCAAATCTTTCAACTATTTCATTGAAAATATTCATGGGCCACCAATTTTCCAAGTTTTCAAGTTTATGAATCATTTTATGAAAATAAATTACTTTTTATACTAATATATCAATGAATTATGAAACTATCAATTCAAGATACATGAGTTGTTTTCGTATAATGTTGATAATTATGGGCGGAAATTTATAAAATGAAATTTATGAGTCTGCTAATTGCTTGGAATGTGCATCGATTGTTTGTTATTCTTTTCAAATGAGGGAAAATGGATTAAAATGTTAATATACATGTATTATCTAAACTAAAATTCCTTACCCAGTCATATTATGCAAGTTCCGACTCGGCAAAATAATTCAATGCTTATTTTTTTCTTAATTAAGAATATGATGGTGCCCCAAACAGGAATTTTAGTCCTCGGGGCACTTAAAATTATTTATGCTTCTATTGATGTAAATGAGCTATTGTGATTTCTTTGTACAACGTGTAATTGTATTATTTTATTATCTTTATTTTTATAATTTGCAATATTGTTGTTGTGATATATCTGCTCTACTGCTCATAATTTCTGATTATATGTAATGTATCAACTGGAAGAATAAATTAATTTATTATCATTATGATTATAAGGAACAATAATTGAGTACTTTTAGTAGAATCTGGAATAATTTCTTCAAGATTGAAGGAATTATTTGCACTAGAAAGTTCGCATGGTAAAGCTCAGTGTGATCTTTATTATAGCTTAAAATAAGTTAGGTTTATCAAATAATGTTTTCCAACGAAAGTATTGTTTTTGAACTTTCCTAAATCACACGACACCACGAGAAATATTATTTTTAAAAAATATTCAGTTCTAAATAGTGTGTTTGTCTTTTCGGTCACAAAATTATTCAGTTTCTCTAGTTTAAATTTAATTATTTGTAATTAATTTGATTCATTTTAGAAGTATTTTTTAATTGAAAAATGTGGAAGTGACACATAACCTAACTAAATTTGGACTGGTGTAAATTAGAATTGAAACCGTTTTGGGGGTAAGTCTGTGGTACTCTTCTAAAAGTAATGTTATTCTGAATGATTAAATATTTAAATAAATATTCAACTGACTGCTTTCCTCTGGGATAATGTCTGACATATTCGCCAATATCGAAGGAAGCAACGCTAAGGACGAGAGGGTCACTGCTAGTTTCCAGAAGGTGGATGAGAATTTTGAGCAGTTCGTAGTTCTTCTCGTTGAGACGGCTGGCGTTCTCTCGCCAGAACGGGGCAGAGCGGTGCACGGGACTCCACTCCAAGCGGCCAGACTTCAACTCGGTGGCATACTCATCGAATGAACTGCAATAGCATCCAACTAAATTACTATGCAGGCAAATTACTCTTCCAAACCATTCTGTAAGTGAGTTTCTTCAATCATTAATCACCATTATGATTATCAAATTAAATAAAGTTTCTTCAAAACCACAAATACCCAAAATAACCAGAAATACATGTCTGAGATTTTAACTGAGAAAATTGAAACCTACACAGGTACGGAGCAAAAATAATAATTCAGAAAAATTGGCCCACTTAACTATGGTAACCCCGTGAGAAATAGAGACTACATTATAAATCAAGTTACCATAAAAAAAACGTTTTTTCAATACAAATTTTGAAATTTTCATTCAAATACTATTTATATTATCATTCTTCATAGGCCAGTTCATCAATTTGAAATTTCATTCAATTTAACTACAAGAAATTTGTCTTTTATAATTTACTACTTGAATGAGAAAATTTGTTGAGATATTGATGTAAGCTTATAATTGACCGAGCGAAGTGAGGTCTAAGATTCAAGTAGACGATTTCGCATTTCTCTTTATGTATTTATGTTTATATGTTCCGCATTTACGGCGTAACGTGACAAAAGATTTTCATAAAATTTGTCAGCTATGTTCCTTTTTGAATTAAGGTGTTTTGAAATTTAGCATTTTAAGGATAATATGAATGGAAAAGGAGTTTCTTCCATACGCCAATATTACCGTGAAAATCAGAATATAGAATTTATTATTAATGATTAATCAGCTGTGGAGTGGATTATTAATTGCATGCAATTCAAATTAACATAGTATTTTCTCTTGAACTTCCTCTGCTTTCAACTCAGGCTGACCAGTTGCCAGTATGTCTTGTAGGAAATTAACTGAATGATAGTAGTTGTTTACAGCAGATGATTAGCATTGTCGTTACACCAACCCAAATCAGCCATTAGCTGTTTTCACACCGATATCTCGCCGACACGACAGGATAGGACAGGACAGGACAGAATTTACTCCGATGGACAGTATTAGAGAAGGCTGTGGTTTATAACTGAGCGAGTTCTACTGTTCACAGAACTACTAGTATCAAGTAAGTAGTAGCGGTATTCCAAATTTAAATAAGTGTTCAAATAATTCGTAAAATTTCTGATTTCTTGAAATTTGTATCATAATTCAATGAAATTAATATATTAATTTTTATACTATTGTTGATTTAATGATGATTTTTCCCTACAATAAGCTAACGTACCTCAGATCCTGTACCGATGCTTGTAGTTTTTCATTGAGAAATTCGACGTCTTCAACAATATCTTCATCATCGAACTTGCGTTGCTCCAATATGCTCAACTGTTTCAGAACCTTGCTCTGCACCATCGCGATGCAATGCTCTTTCGCCATAGAAGGGTCTTCTGGCTTCTCAATAAGGTTCTGCAAAAATATTTGAGCATACTAACATTTCAACAAAACCAGCCACTCATCTAAGAAAAGTTTTTGAAATGGAAACAACGAGACCAATGCTATTAAGTATAGTATTATGTGGAAACTGCAAATGATGTCAGCACATCATTCTATGGGTGTAACACACAGTAATTAACTTGTGCTAAGTATTATAAAACAATCAATATTTTGGAGCAGGATTTGACAATTCACATGTAAAAAATTATGTTTTCAATATTAATTTTGAGAATACTGACCCTGAAAACTGCTAGGATGATACGTGTTACTTTTTCCTTGACAGAATCACTGAGAATGTCAGACAGAATTTATAATAAGACTGAATCAGTACAATACTCTGAAATTTGAAATCAATATCAAGTTTCTACTGCAGGAGAGTTGAAATATCTGTTTTCACACAATAAGACTAATACAGGTTGCACTACAACTAAAAATAAAATAGGGAAACAAAATGGAAATACTATAACAATGAACCATTCCATAAAAGTATTGGTAATTAATTACCATAAATAAGTATAATTAGCAAACCAGTAATAACCGGGTTCTGAGATCAAAAACAAACCTCTATACAAAGCTACTCTGAATAAAAAGAAGATATTGCTGAATGGAAAATTTCTGGGATAGATGTTGAATAATTTCCTCCTTAGAATGAGAATAAGGTAGCCTAATTACTACAGAAAAGTCCTAGCTACAGATTCATTCCAATATATTGGAGAACGCTGCGCATGATAATACTCACTTTGAGAGCAAATCACAAAGGAAATAGGCATGAGAAAGAATGAAAACATACAGATTACAGGTAACTGTCACATTAGCTTTTATATTATAGTTTTTCAATTTTATCAACATAATTTGAGCCTACATAAAGTTAGGCTAAGATGGATGAGAACTTCATGGAGAATTATGAGCAAGTCTCAAGGCACCTCCATACGTAGACATCGCTCTACGTCTAAACCAAACTGTGAGATAAGCACAGAGAAATCCCACACTAACAAATTAGTTATTTTTGCAACTAGTGCGCAAAGTGACAGTTTGCTGCACCGAAAGAAACGTTAACGGCTCGGGCGGAATGGTTTGTTGAGTGCAGCAGAAGAACTTTGTGCACGTATTTCACATTAATTTTTTCCTACAGTTACCATTGAATATGAAAAGTGGTTAATTATGGATAAAATTGCCTGAAATCCATCAAATGTTTTTCTGTGTAATTTTATTATTAATAAATAAAATTGAATAATGTAGTAGTGTTTGAATGGCGGGGCGGCTGTGTGCTGAATGTGGCACTGTGCTGTCGCTGTCCACGATGTCCTTGATATTATTATAACGTGGGCCTCACTATGAGTATTACCAACTTAATTTTGATTTTCCTGCACTGGTGCTCCATATAACCTACTAACTATTTTGCGTTGCCATGCTGCAAATCTGGAGTACGCAAAGTACTCACTTTGCGCACTAGTGCGGAAAAGTGATTCTTTGCAGCCTGCAATCAGTGCAGAAATGGTCACTTTTCAAGGTATCTGTAGGAAAATAATATTTTCGGCTTCGAGATCGATCTTTAGTCTGACCCGACTGACAACCGGCCGTCTGGAAGGCTGATTTCTACAATCATGTGAAAGAGCCTCTAAAACTTGGCAAGTGAAATTATGTTAATAGATGGAAATATAATTTATAGGATCCAAGAAATCATTCAAGGTTTTTCCAAGAACGAATAATTTAACACAACAATATGGAAGGTGGACGAATCATCCATCATAATGGATTTAAATGACAACTGTGTAAGTCAAGAAAATGAGTTATTGTTTTGTTTAAAAAACAATAACTCTAAAATTCAATAAATTAGTAGGCTACATATTATTGAAGAGTAAATTCTTCAATTCAAGTTTGTGAAGGAAGTCTGGAGTGTAATAAAAATAATTCATTATCACACTACACAGACAACGAGAATAAACACTAATATTAATAAATAGACATTGATCAATTATTATTGATACTATTATTTTTATGGCATCCAAACAGAAAATATTTAAATTTTATATGAATCAATACCAACAAAATATGTTACGCTTGACTGAGAGCAGTTCAACTGATGAGAGCATTCGAAATAAATTATTATAGTAGTTTTCCAATATCCAAGCTTTGGATATTGAAAAATATGCACGGAAATTCAAGTGGGATGATATTAAAGTGATGGCCGTCAAGACGTACATCGATGTTGGCGCTCGTCATTGAGGTTAGAGTTGGGGTTAGGGAAAGGTCGGGGGGTTGGGATTAAGGTTTCAATATTCAATCATTTAGGAATTTCGAATTAGGAATTTGGTCATTGCAGTTGACGAAACGCTCTCCGAAGTGCTGAAGGTTACCAGTTGGATAAACAGTGACTATAAATAAAGACTATAGTGATTATATTTTTTGTCTCAGTACCAGTTAAAGTCTATAGAGAGAGGTCAAGACACGATCCCATGATACAATGCATAATTAAGTCTCAATAAGGCATATTACTCATCTCAAAATAAAAACAAGTCTTCCGACGGAATTAGATTATTCAGGCTCCGCAGAGATAAGGTTGATAAAATAAGATTTTCAAATTTTCCGCCCGATGTGACATAAGGACCGGCTATATGGAGTCTTCTCGAAAATTAGCATTTGTGTCGATACCTCTTTTTATAGACCTTGGTATATGGCAGATAGATAGACGATCTTGACGGATGAGTAGTCACTACCAATATTATAAATAGAGCTAGGTACTTCAAAAATTTCAACGAACAGTTTGAGGACTACTAGACACATCCACTGGGATCAGAAAAGAAAATACATTAGAGAGTGGCCTTAATGCTATTCTTGTCATTTTCTGGTGTTTTAATGGCATCAATGGAATTACTTCTCTTACTGTTCAGAATATAAGAATAGAACAAAATTATATTTCTGCCTCAGTTACAAAGTCTTTTATTGGAATCACTTCATTAATTATACCGCATCCCTACCTAAAAATTGTAGAATTATCATGTACCAATCAACAGCAGTTTATACTCACTTGTTCATGCGCTCAGCCAATTTTGGATTGAACGTAAGCACCCAAAGACAGAAAATGAGTTGGTATTGAACCTGGAAATTGAGTCTGCCCGAGAGGACACTGAGAAGTGTGGAGATGCCATCCACTGAAATGAAAGCGCTGCGATAGTCGTCAATGCGCAACATCATTTGAAGACAGCGAGCTACAGACTGCATGTATTCGTTGTTCTGTAAAATCACAAAAAGCCTTCAGAGTTTCTATAGCTTCAAATCAAAAATCGTTTATTTATCCTTAATAAAAAGCATATTGAGTCTTCTGATTCATTTATTCTAGGTAATTGTTATCATTGTTTTTCAACCTCCGATTGGTAATAGATAAATATGACGAATGTAAATAGAAGAATAATTTCATCACTGAAGGTTTCTTACACATAGGAGTATTTTTCAACATAATCTCCTTGACGATTCATCATACCAGTGGGCCAGCCAACTGAAATCCGGTTCATAAAACATGCCTCCAAATAAGTTGAAGTTGGCTATGGCGTTGTTTTGGAGCTCCACGATAGTTTTGAGAAACTGCCCTCCAAATCTTGTCTTAAGTTTGGGGAAACTGTATAAGTTACTGGAAAACAAAATGAGGATTGTATAGCGGGTGATCGTTTGATTCGCTGAAGAAACAATTTGGTTGCACCAGCACTGTGAGGCCGAGTTGGCGTTGATCATAGCGATTCCGCAAGTAATTTAAACTGGCGTATTTAATTTCCGACACCATTCACGCACAACATCAAAACGTTTTCTAATCCTGAATCATTCTTTGGAAGATTTATTCTGTACTATTAAGAAAACCAAATTATGATTTATTATTTAGAATATGGCTGCTAACAGATTGAGTGATGAAATAAAGCAGAGTAATAGCTGGCAATCGTGCCTATTATGCCAATATTAAATTGATCACCTCTCGGTCTCTATCTAGGGCAACCAAACTGAAAATTTACAAAACGCTGATCCGACCAATAATCACTTATGGCTCAGAGACATGGAATGTCACCGCTCTTGATGCCTCTAAACTAAGAATTTTTGAAAGAAAAATTACCAGGCGAATATATGAGGGTGTCAACGACAATGGAGTGTAGAGGAGAAGATCGAACAATGAAATAAATGAAATTCTTGGGGGTGAGGATGTAGTTCGTTTCATTAAATCACAAAGATTGCGCTGGGCTGGTCATGTTGAGAGAATGCCAAGAGCAATTTATAAGGCCAGGATGGAGGGCAGAAGACGACAGGGGGGACCACGCAACCGATGGAGTGATGAAGTGGAGGGTGATATCCGAAAGATGGAGATAAGAGCATGAAGACGAAAGGCATGAGACCGTGATGTGTGGAGGGCTCTTGTGCGAGAGGCTAAAGCTCACATCGAGCTGTAAAGCCAGAAGAAGAAGAAGAAGAAGAAGAAGAAGAAGAAGAAGAAGAAGAAGAAGAAGAGAAGAAGAAGAAGAAGAAGAAGAAGAAGAAGAAGAAGAAGAAGAAGAAGAAGATTTAGAATATGGCAGATACACAACACAAATCAATCTTATAAGTCTCAATTTCCTCAGATTATACACTGAATATTTTCAATTTCTTTGATATCTTATGGTAGTGTTTGGTCAGAAGAATATAAGTTTGTCCGACCGCCATTATTTACTTGTCCATTTTAGTGTATACCAATAGGCATAATTTGGAAGCAAACTAGCGTTTCACAGATTTCAATTTAGAAAAAGTAATTGGGAGAATAATTTTGAGGTTGAAGGAGGTTGAAATTTTTCAACAAAAAAACATTGAAAATATTGTATGTAGAAGATGAATTATTGTTTTTTATTTCATCAAGTCAGGACTATTTTCAGATGAAAACCAAGAGAGTAGAATAATTTTCTTGTATTACGTAACAAACACTCCGAAAGATTCGGATGATATATTATGTTCGTGATAATATAAGGGAAACAACATGGTTTCATTTTTTCATGGTTCAATCTGCTAATAGAAAAAAAAACAAAATAAGAAGTTATTTCACTTGTCAGATAAACATAAAAGATATTCAATAGAAGTTTCTCCTAAAGAGCATTTGAAATACTTTCATTTATTTCATTTCATCCACCGACCTTCTACAAAAGGGATATATGGATTTGTAAAATTTATACCACAAGAAAATGTGTACTATCCTCTTAAACCTCACAATACTCCTCTTAATACTCACAGGGTTTTTCAATTCCTCCTTCAACCAACCCAGGTAGAAGACGAGGTCGTTGTCCTCCATACGATGGGAGCCCCAACAGGCGATTTTCGCCATAATTCTGGCCGACATGTTGGATATGAAGGGGTCGGAGCAGTTCAGCAGATTGATGAACATGCCACAGATTGGCTCTTTCTTCTTCAGCGAATAGTCGCGGAAAATATCCACTCTGGATCGATCTTCCTGCAAAATAGAATAAAAGTTAATAAACAAAATTTAACATTCTGACTGGTTAGCCTATTATGTTTTTTCAGTTTTTACTTTATTGTTAACTGTAAACTTGAAAATGAAATATTGAAGGTGGAGAAATTTTGGCTGAAGAAGTTACTATTATTTTCATTTGATATAACAAATTTACGATAACTGACATGTTTTATTAGTCATCCATAAATAACTCAATTTGCTAATAGAAAGATCAAAATAGCAAGAGGTTCTTTCACTTGTCAGAAAAAGTTTTTCAATTTCAAACACCGAACAATGTCATAACTGATATGATGAAAATCCACCATGATATCAAATTATGGGTTTTTTTATTCAATGGGTTTTATTTGATTCCCGCATCGCCTTATTTTACACAAAAAATCGAGTCGAACCCTTGTCGTTAAAACATAAAACACGCTATTGTTATGAACACCGTTTAGTTTCACTAGAGCTGGCAAGGAATATTAAATTGAGAAGGGAATTTGAATTTGAGATGGACTGGATCTCGTATTTTGAGGCGGAAAATGTGTAAATTTAAAACACTGAATGAAATATATATATATATTATTTTCAATTAAAATGTTTTCTTGTATCACCATATTTATAAAGAGGAGAAAATGAAATGAACTTACTTGAAGCATATCATCAATAAGTACAAGAACATATTGCACAGTCTGGTCCTTGGAAACGTGTTCCAAGAGATTGAGAAAAGTCTTGGCGCACTGCATTCTCTGTTCAGCAAGAAGTTCTTCCCTTTTGGCAGAATCAGCATTGTCAAACGCCGAAATGAAAGCAAAGTCCTCGGCTGTTATCATCTGCGATCTGCAAACAATTATCAGATATTATCAATGTCATGAATAGTACTTGAACTACTGTACTTTAGATGCTAAATGAGCAATATATTATTTATCATTGACATTGGTTAGGATCTACCTGCAAATTCATTTAGGAATACAGTTACATATCACTAGCAATTCATTGAAAAAAAATAGTTCCTTGTAATTTGACTGCAATGTAACACTTTGGTTGATGAACAGTTCAATTCTAGCTTAAATTAATAGGTTGAAGTTTGACACTCAAGGGGTATATCATTCCTTCACAGTCTAATTGAGCGATGCGCAGTGTATCATATACCCATGCACTGTTACTATTATTAGTATCACTCTGATACATTTAAACGAGATCTGTGGGCTTCTTCCTTTTCAGTTTCCTCACTGTATTAGAGATGTCAATGAGGTGTAGAGCTTGAATGTTCCGATGATTATGTAGAGTACCGTTTACATGATTTTCATCGAAGATAAAGTGTAATCCACAAACTCTACATGTAATGAAAGCAAGTGATCCGATGAATAAAGCTAGCAATGCAAAATTGTACTCACTGGTGATAGGATTGCCAGTTGATCCTGTGGGTTCTAACTTCAGTTGCCTGCTGTTGCAACTTACTAGTTGCAGCAAGCATATCTGTAAAAAATATAGTTTTATGTAAAGAGAATAAATTTCAAATAATGTTACCGTATTTAACCTTAATTTAAAAAAATCACAAAGATGTGATTATCATCAACACATAGTAGCACGTGAATACACATAATTTTACAATAAATAATATGAGTTCATTCGATTTCTATGAATCACTTGAATAAATAAAACCTAACCTAACTTAACTTGCTTAATCAAATGACTGATCGATTATATGCATTAAATAAAATTATTTATTAATTATGTTTACTAAAATTATTAAATAAAAAGACTGAGAAATTGTCAAAAACGACAGATTTTATTGATAGTTAGAAAGACCGGTTTCGGTTGTTACACCGTTGTCAATCTCTGATAAACTGAAACTATTTTTAATGTCAAGGGCATGAACGCCTGCCATTGACCCAGCTAGACAGTCTCCTCCCACTTGACCGTATAACAGAAACGTCACATATTCCAGTTTCTGTTATACGGTTAAGTGGGAGGAGATTGTCTAGCTGGGCCAATGGCAGGTATTCATGCCCTTGACCAATAGCAGTACTCGCCTACTAGTATAAATTCTGCTGCTCTTGTATTTAGTTTCAGTTTATCAGAGATTGACAACGGTGTAACAACCGAAACCGGTCTTTCTAACTATCAATAAAATCTGTCGTTTTTGACAATTTCTCAGTCTTTTTATTTAATAATTTTAGTAAACATAATTAATAAATAATTTTATTTAATGCATATAATCGATCAGTCATTTGATTAGTCAAGTTAAGTTAGGTTAGGTTTTATTTATTCAAGTGATTCATAGAAATCGAATGAACTCATATTATTTATTGTAAAATTATGTGTATTCAAGTGCTACTATGTGTTGATGATAATCACATCTTTGTGATTTTTTTTAAATTTAAGTTCAATACGGTAACATCAATTTCTTAGAATTTTTATTTAATATGAATAATTACCACAATATCAACTTCTCAACTACACAAAAAATACTAAAATTATTTCTTAGCATCATTGACGTATACCTCAAACAGCTTATATCTAGAGATCACTTAAGAATTTATGTATTTTGCTGCTATACTAAAATTGTATTTGGAATAAATTGGAACAAGAGATTTCTTACAATTCAATTTTTCTAATGCTCTTTTTGAAATTCATAATGAGTAGACCTATTACAATAGAACACCGAATTCATTCTCAACATTAAGGAATTTAAAACTAAATTTTAAAATAGACAAGTTAATAATTTTGAATTTTAAACAACGAATTATGACATAATAACTGGTATGATGAAAATCCACCATGCTATCAAATGTTGAGTTTTTTATTCAATGATTTTTATTTGATTCTCACATCGCCTCATTTCACACAAAAAATGAAGTCGTACCCTTGTCTTTGAAAATTGAAACACGCTATTGCTATGAACAACGTTTAGTTTCACTAGAGCTGGCAAGGAAAATTGGATTGAGAAGGGAATTTAAATTTGAGTTGGACTGCATCTATTATGAGACGGAAAATGTGTAAATTAGAAACACTGCATGAAATATATATGTCATTCATAAATAATAAAAGTAGATCAGTTAGAATATTATTGACTTTAAAGCTAATATCAACACAACAGTTCATGAGTAAAAAACAATGAACAACAAATATTTACAGCATCTTTTGAATGAAGCAATCTAATTCAATAGAATAGCAGGAAAACTACACAATAAAAGTAGCCTGATCAACAAATTTTCACGATTTCAACGTAGTTGCACCTCAAAAGGTTTCAAAGATAATGACTTAGTAAAAATGAATATAGTAAAGAAAAAATTTTAACCTGAAATGTGAAAAACATCAATATTGCTTTTCAAATGTTGAGAACATACTATATAAAATGTAATATATAAATGTAACATGTTATATAAAAAATCAAGTTATTCAACTGACTAATTTACTCAGCTAATGATATTGGACTTTTTGAACTAAGTAAAACAACGCTGGTGCTCGAACAAATTATTATAAGAATTATTTATAATTATAGGTTGAGTTGAGTTTATATATGTTTTGGCGGAACAGTTATTGTTTTACATACAAGTGATGTAGGTTGGCTGATGTGGCCTGAGAAGCATTGTGTTTACTTGACAGGCGCTCCTCTACCGAAGCTGCTACCCAACGTACTGACAAAAACAATAGAAGCTACCTAAAAATAGATGAATCCACCACTTCACTTTCTTTAGCTAAAATTAGGCTTTATCTATTATATTCGGGGACTTGCATTAATACGCCACACAGTGGAGAGGAGCTGTCATTTGACGTTCGGCTTGTATTTAATTAAAAGTGTTGTCTTCCACCTCTTTTCGCGTAACGAAAAATTGGACTTCTGTCAACTTCAAACCTGAACAACTTTTCATCAAATTTTAGTTATTAGGGCAGCAATAGTTCGTAAGATGGATTCTATGAAAGGTAAATGAGTTCATTACATTTTCTTGGATAGATGTTTAAAATTCTTCATGTTTATTGAATGTCAGCTATAATTGCATTATTGCATATTAAATTATACTACACCATCATTAATGAATTATTCAAAGAATCAAATAAATTATTGTATCTAATTTATGACACGCCCCTAAGTGAACTGAAGCAAGATTATTCTTCACATTATTAATTTGATTATACTCTTTCACTCATCAGTTTTTCCATCTACAAATTCCGATTATCATTTATTCTGTAAATATTTATCATTATTTCACTTTATCTACGAACAAATAAAATGTATTATGGATAAGTTATTACAGACTTTGATCCCTTGATCCTAATGGCGACTGATTGAATAATATAGTATAATTATTTAATATAGATATTGCTTGAACGGTTTTTTGAATTTGAAGAGCTTGAATTTTGTTAAACTTGAAGTTCTTGATCTAACCTCCTCATCAATCAACCTTTTGATATCAGAACAAAAAGTGGCTGAAAAGTTAATTTCTTAATAATGTAGTTCTAATATATACAATGCAATAGTGTAATACTAATTGTACTAATAAGTGTAATAATTGATGCCTCATATCAAGAATATAAAATGAAATAGTTCTTTGCTTAGTAAGATATAATTCAGAAATTTCAACTAACATCTCAAAACTGGTAGCCTATAATATACTAGTAACTGGCATCTAACTGGTATACTGGTAACTGGTATTTGTCAATTTTACCTACAGTTGTTGCCAGTGAGTATTGTAATATAATGTTGTAGATTGCAGGATCAATAGAATAATATTGAAAACATTATGAGATTTACCACCCACATAAATTTGTGATACATCATTACAATGTACACAATTAGGACGGGGGGATAATGACAACCTTAATTCTCAATCAAGCTCAATTTTTGTCTTTACAAAGTGTAGTTAGGATGATCCATTACAGAAAAATGAAATATTCATTTAATTCTAGATAAAAATTAATGGCGGCCATTCCTATTTTGAAAGCTCTCTTGCTAACGACATAGATGTGTCGTACATATTCTTCTGAAGCATTTCATGAGGAACCACACGATTTTTCATCGTGTAATAATAATATTCAGTGACCTGGCCGGCTCTGGTATGGTGTCAAAGTTTTCAGGTCGCACCTGATCTGACATGATCTAAAGACTGGTTTCAGGCAGCCGGGCCGACGTCTTAACGTGTCCATCGGAAATACGAAAGATGCCCGAGAAAAATATCTTGCCCAGGCCGGGATTTGAACCCGGGCCTCTGAATTATAAAGCCAGCATCTAATCCACTCGATTACGGCCTCTCTTTTCATGTGTGTAATTGGTACGTTGATTAGTTCTCATAAAAAATATAGTCACTGAATGATCGCTGATCGGTTAGTTCACTCAGAATCTCCAAACATAAAAATCAGACGTCCAGGAAAGGTATACCTTAAATGTTTTAATAGCTGCTTGCAATGTATGACATATCACTAATTTCAGGTTACTTTGAGACAAAAAAACTTATGCATCACCTCTGGTGATGAAATGTGATAAAAGTCACGGTGCCACTTTGCACAACTTTGTGATCTACGGAGATTTCTTACGGTATTATAACAACCAATTACAATACTCTTGAAGTCATGAGTCAAAAAATAGAAGAGATTTTAGTGGTTCCACTGATGAGATTGATCAACTTCCGACAAATTTGTTAGCAATGTGTGGAAAAAATGGCCGCCACCATTTGCATTTAATTTTGTTCTCTGTGATGGCGATGCAAAATGAACACATTGAAAAAATAAAAGTTGAAAATGACTAGGTATTTTTTGCCTAACTCCTTTCCCATTCCTTGACTTATCCTGTATTTTAACTTATATTACAATTATTATTCAAATTAAAATAATTGTCTAACTCATTTTCAACAATAAAACAGTTCAAATCGGATTCAAAGCAAGATTTTTTCCAAATTGATTACATTCTATGATAATTGGCATTACAAAGCTAAGGTTAAAAAGCATCAAGTTCATGGGAAATGATTAGAATACGTTCAAAACATTCTTCTTAGAGTTCATTGTAATCAAAACATTGACTATTGAGATTGAGCAAACAGATAAATGTACTACTGTATGTTGAATCGGTAGCAACATACTTAAAACAATCTAGAACAATAACTAAAGTGATGATAGTAGAATGTTTTTGACAAGCATTAGATGACGTTGAGCATTATAAAAATAAAATAGAAGCTTGAACGAAATAGGTTGAAATACTGTATTAATGGAACTAAAATATAATTGAAAGTTATGACTATTTGGGATAGTACCCGGACAGATGGTCATTGCTGCAGGCTCACCGAGGTCTGGTCGATTGTCATAAAGACTAATACTTTGAACCGCTGTCTTTCTGACGCAATCCGAAGCATTGTTACTATGGTTCTCGTCTTTACGTGAAGACATATTCCTAGACATTTAATGGATTGAGAGTAATGGTCTTGAATAATGAAAGATTCTGATTATTTTGTTCCAACGAAAGGATCTTTCAACAACAGAATAGAGTTTCTAAAAAAGAAAAAAAAGTGATTCAACAGAAAATGAAAATAGTCAGAATAGGATAGATTAATATTATTTCTTGCAGAATAGAAGTCTACTATTAGGCTAGTTCGGGATTATAAGCTTTCAATAATTGGTTATGATTGTGTAATTGATAATAATGGTTTTTAGAAAAGTAGGAATAAGGTTGGAGAAAAAGTAATAGAAAAAATACAATCAATCACGGTACTTTGAATTTGAACATCATGGCGCGGTTGCACGAAAGCCTATCAAGTTTTAATCGTAATTAAATAACACGATAACCAACAGAGAAGCCTTTTTTGAGTAGAACAAAGAAGGACTTTCCTTCAAAAAAGGCATGTTAGAAAAATGTTTTATTGAAAATAAGTCTTTTCTGATAGGTTCTTGTGACATTCAATTGCCGTTAAAATTTAACATGGTTCTGTAGAATCGGACCCAAGAGATATAATATGAAACTGTTATTTGATCTGGAAACTTTTGATATGATAGAAAATAAAATCATCTAAGGTAGGTACTATACCTATTCTAAAAAATTCTAATAGTAATTTGTTTAAAATTCTTTAAAAAAATAGGTCTATAATATGAATTTTATAGTAGTCCTGATTAAATATCAATAACTAGATCAGATCATTTTAATTTAATAATCATACATTTTATAGGGGTTATCAAAGTTGATTTAGTCATCTGGACTAGGCTAATAAAAATTTATAAATAGGCCTTCATATATATATATATATATATATATATATATATATATATATATATATATTATTCCTAAGTTGATGAAATAACAACAGCTAATTCGAACAGTTATCTTTTAAATGTTTCAGTTAATATATAATAGACATAAATTTGTGTTCTGACTGGCCACTTTCCCCTGAATGCCATTATCTTGGATTTTTGAGGTGAGATTTTCATGCCAAAGTCCAACCCAATTTCGAGACCAAGTGAGATCAAGTGAGAGACTTCAGCAACTTGGGATGCCGCATTTCATTCGATAAGGATGAAGATGTTGGTGAAAAAGTGGCGAGATTCAGTGCGGTCTGTGGCACTATAAGACCTTGGTAACAGACAGCAGGTCGTATCCATCATGGATGCTACTTCAGATAGAGCAGGAGTAACACACGGAGTACCCCAGGGCTCAGTGCTTGGACCACTGTCAATCCTGATCATGATAAATGACCTGCATCTGCGGAACTCCAGCCTGCTTTTTGCGGATGATACCACCATCTTGAGACAGGGCAAGGGGTCAGAGGAAGCTGAGCTGAAGAAGGCTCACGAGGTTTTTAAAGAGGCAAAGAGTTGGTTTTGCACAAATAAGCTCAAGTAGAATGAGAGCAAAACCCAAGAGATGCTGTGTACACTGGCCAGAACAGCGGTTGTCAGTGCTGCTCCTGTCACCTTGCTTGGTTTTAGCATTGATACCAAATTGTCATGAGAACCTCACATCATCAGAGTCTGTAGAAAACTTTTTAGAGTGGTCTATCAGCTACGTAAAATGAGAGGACTTCTGAGTGCCCATAGACTGCTGATGCTGTTTCATGCTGTGTTCGGCTGTCATATCCAGTATGGAATACTTGTGTGGGGTCATTCTGCTATTCTAAGAACATTCTCCTGCTTCAAAAAAGGCACTTCGTGTGATGACTTATAGCAAGTTTGATGCTCACTGCCAGCCCATATTTCAACGTCTGGGCATCCATACTGTGTATGGACTTTACATACTAGTATCACTCTTGCTCGTCTAATAACTCCAGTCTACGTTCTCAAGAAGAGAAGAAGTACACACCTACAACACTCGGGGGAGGACCAACTTGTATGTTCCCCGCCGTCGACTGTCTAAGGTCAGTGATTGTTTTCCGGTGCCGACAATCAAGATGTTCAACTGCCTACCACGCTCAATGAAGGGCACTCACCTACCGCGTTCAAGAACACCCTATCAAGGTGGCTCATTGGGATGAGCTTTTATTCTTTAGAGGATTTTTTCAATGATGACTATAGTTGCCAGGGTTGAGGATGTCGACGGAGATACACAGGTCTGCCCAACTATTGGAGGTTGCCAGTGATTGGTTCCGGGTGAACAGACTTGCACTGAACGAGAGGAAGACGCAAAATCTACTCTGCACTCTCAGGCGGAACCCTCCAATCTTTGGGGATTGCGATGTGAGGCTGCTCGGATTCATGATGGATGCCACTTTGACATGAGAGCAGCATGCTGACTTGATCTTCAATAGACTGTCAAGAGTCTCTTATTTGATGCGTAAGCTGAGGGGTCATGTTTCTTTGGAGTGCCTGGATACGGCAAACCTCTTCCACAGTCATATCAATTATGGCATAGTGCTTTGGGGTCATGCAGCAAGCTGTAGAAGGATCTTGCTTCTGCAAAAGAAGGTCCTCCGGTTCCTCACCTCATCTCATCGGCTGGAGCACTGTGCGCCAATCTTTAGGAGGCTGAGGATTATGACGGTCTATCCTATCTCTTTAGTTTCCTGTTAATGTTGAGGAGGACATCATACCTTTCAGCAGAGAGGACATGTACATAGTCACAACACAAGGAGGAGGAATGACATCAATTTTCCTCAGGCCAGACTGACTCGATCTCATAATAGCTTCCATGTCCGTGCACTCAAGATTTACAACAGGATACCGGTGTATTTCCGTGAAATGGAGGAAAATATCTTCAAGAAGGCACTTTGTGAGAAGCTTGTGAGTCTGGCTCTCTACTCCCTGGATGAAGAGTCAATCCAATGTTTTCTGAGATCTATGACTGACCTCCCACCTTGATCTAAGTCTAGTTATCAAGTTTTAAGTTTTATTTTTTATGACGCAATCTATCCAGAAAGTGCTGGTTATGGATGGAGACTACTGAATTACTTAATTATGCTGGTCTGTGACGCCGCCATCTATGTGTAAAATACAGTTTTAATTCATAACACGAACTATCCGGGGAAGCCTGGTCATCGATCACGATATTGGGTAATTGGATATTTTAAATTGGTTTTTATCACTTCCTATTCCTACTTAACCGCGAATTTTTAATTTCAATCACGAGATTCATACATTGCGAATTATATTAATTTACTAGGAATAAATTTGTTTGATGGATGAATTACGAGATTTTATTTGATGAAGTAGGCTAAGTTTTGTAGCTTGATGAAAAATTAATAGTCGAACCTGTCATTTGAAAAATCAAGCAATAAAGTATGCTGTTACGACCATGCTGAAATGAACAAAAAATATGATTTGACTGACAAAATTTATCTTTTGATAATTATTGAGATTTTTCAAATGCCAGGTTCGATTATTATTTTTCATCAAGCTACAAAACTTAGCCTACTTCATCAAATAAAATTGAATGATGGTGACTAATTCCTAGATAAATAATATCCTTCCTTATTTATCCAGCATATTGTTGAATTGAAAATTAGAAAGATCTAAGCAAGTAAATAAATAACATTACATTTTAAAAATAATAATTGCAATATGGAAACAAAGTTACCGTATATATTCACTTCTCCTTATATGGCCATCAAAATTGATAGAATCAATGAAAATTCTTAAGTAATTTATTGAAATGTTTGATTATAATATTGATTAATTTTTCAATTACAGTAACTTAATTAATTGAAAATGGCAAAGAAAAATAGTCGATTCATGTCAGTAGTCGGTAAATTGATGAAACATTTTGAAAGCTATATAGGTAACTACTTACTTGCAATGAGAATTTTTATTTCATTCCGTTTTCAGTAATATTATGAGGATTTTTTTCATGAATATTACTGCCAAGCAGTGCTAGATTTAAACCGGTGCACAACAGAGCTGAACAATATTAGTACCTACCTCTACCTAGGCATATATTCAGCAGTTTAATTTCATCCCAGTTAATACATTTAAGAGAATTTAAATCCTATTCTAATCCTGTATATGTTATGTTTGCTGTCTTTCAACTAAAACTGAAACATGAAAATGAATCGTCATCATGATATAAAATACTATTGACCTAATGCTGATGATTTTTATTTAAACCTGACACAGGAAAAATTTCGTTTGAATAGTAATCAAAATTGATACAAATTGGCCAATTTTATTAAATAAAGAAAAAAATTTCCCGGGGGAAGACTACAGTATACTCCCTTCCACATGGGAGGCATTCCATACCCTCCCGGAGCATAGCTCCGGTACTTTCTTGTGTCAAGTATCAAATAATTAACTATGCTTTTTTAGATTTCTATTTAAAAAAATATTATGCACATAATTATATAGCCTACCTGTATGGGCCTACAATATAGAATGCAGTTATTATACAATATATTGTATCTTATCGCTCAAAACGATGAAAGATTCAAGGCTGCTACCGTACTCCTTTAAACCAATGACCGCACTTGAACTGGCTCTGCTTAATAATCGAACCCCACCTTGGAATAATATTATATCATATCCATCAAAAATATTGATATATTATATCCTTTCCATATCCACATCATCATTATTTCACATACTGTACCCGCTCTTTCGAGGAACACGTTCAGTAAAAAACTTCCACAAAAAATAGGAAAACAGACTATCATAAAAATTTTTAATTCTTAATAACGTATAAATCATTTGCGCTCTTTATTTATTGTTTAAAAAATTATATTTTAGTTTTTTATATCGACATCTTCTATAAAATTATTGAATAAAATCTCAATGCCCATTGCAACTTCAAATTCAAAATAATTAATCACAGTTATATCTATGCAATTGTAAATAAGACAAAAAAACTCACGTCCCTTAAAATAAGAGTGCCGTCTCTGGTGGATGTGCTGCCACATTTCCACTTGTTCGTCAAGTAAATTCAAGGGCTCATTTTCGAGCTCGGGATTTAGCTAAGTTCTAGACTTTAAACAGCTGGAGCCAGAAAATTGGCTTTCCGAAAAAGGGCGTATTCGTAGTTTTTATGCTAATCTTCATTTTCTCATTTCTATAATTATTGGAGACGTTTATTGCCTTGACGAAATGATACATTTCTAAATAATTCAAAATAGGTAGCTGAAACTTTACACTATTTTCTCTTTATTTTATTTTGTGTTCAATTTTATAGTTTTTCAAAATTTAATTTAAACGTGGACTACGACGACGCCCCGTTTCGGAAAGCCAATTTTCTGACTCCAGTTGTTTAAATTCTAGAACTTAGCTAAATCCCGAGCTCAGAAACTGGCCCTAATATTTTATATTTTCAAATCACTCCAATTATTCCAGTCCGTTCATTCCATTCAGCTGTATGTATGAGTGAATTAACGAAGTTGATAAATTGTGACCCATTAAAAAAATATGATTCCACCTCTTGGCAGGATACAATTAGCAACGTCCCGTCCGAATCCCTCCTCACAGGGATAATAAACCGATTTTCAGTAGCCGCTACCAGGTCTAGTAGACGCCAAAAGTAGATTTAAATAATAACAATAGAGTACTTAAAGTGAGAAAACGGAAAAAATGACATGAATTCAATAATTATAATTAATGCTGTTTAATTCATAGATAGTAAAAAATAGACTCAATTACAATTTTACGATATAATTCTAAACAAAAACACTTATTTTAGAGGCAAAATAATCAAATTGTTAAAAAAGATTACCATTACACTACTTCAACAAACAGAGTGCCCCAATATTAGATTTTATCAACTTGTAGGTTATACAATTCAAGAGATTTAGGTTATTACAGAATGACCCAAAAAGAATGGTCGGCTTTTAAGTGACTATAGAATAATTTCCAACATACATTTTATTTCTATATATTATGAGCTTGTTCAATTGTCTAATTTCAGAAAACGTCATAATTAACAAAACTGCTTCAAAGTCGTCGACGTTCCATTAGGTGGCGTGATTATCTTTTGGCCTTTGTTTGCCGCTCTTCCTTTACAGTATTATGTATGTTAATTATGACGTTTTCTGAAATTTGACAATTGAACAAACACAGCAATATAGAAAACTAAATGTATGTTGGAAATTATTCAAGTTATAGTAATTTAAAAACCGACCATCCTTTTTGGGCCATTCTGTATCTTACAACAACACACAACGTTCACATTACACATAAGGAACTAATTTTATCATCGGAAGAAACATAAATTATCAGCCATACTAAATTAGGATATTTATTGAGAACAATATTTTCAATAAGTCAAAATCACACTGATTATCCAGAAGCGAAATGCTAGTTGCAATTCAATACAGAAGTGGAATTAGTGTTAATCTAGCTCTAGAAGATCCACATTTACGAGTAACATTTTGAATGAATAACGCAACACATTGAAAAAACTGGTTATTTATATAGTAATCAGTCTCCTACTATTTACATTTTATTTTACATACTACTATATTCATTTCATTTACATTTATGACAGACTGGCACACTGTCAAACGAGAGAAGGAGGTAGTAATTTCAAGCATCTTTTAAAATGAAATGTTAGTAGCAGACAGATTACTAAATAAATAACCATGTTTTTCAATGTATTTCGTTATTCATTCAAAAAAGTGTTGATTTAAGTTTCATTACTTTACCTATCATTTCTTTACAAACTAAAACTTCAATCAACCGCCATTTTTGGTAGAAGTATAATAGAAAATTTTTATTGATGCCATATTTCTAGTTTTAAAAAAGCATTTAAAATGATGTAGCACACAATGGGTGTTAACAATATTAGAGTTACAACCCCTAAGTCACCCCCTTCCTTATGAGGGGTTGAAATTCAGTTGTACGTCAAAAGGTAGAGTATTCGTCTAATAACTTATCTGAAAGTTACAGTATTATAACTACAACAGTCTCCAACTTATTGAAGGGTTCCCATACATTATGACTTACTCTGTATAAATACATTTTCAACTCAACTAACTTAACTACCGTATATGATATGAGCAGAATAATAGTTTCTTCGTGTAGATACCTCTCCAGCCGCTTCCAGTAGAATGGGAAATTATCAATTTTAAAAACAACTTCCTCACTTTACCAAAAGCGGCCCAGAGATCCTTGTTTGTCAGCTATCTTGTTAACAATAAGTTAATACAAAAGTGGTGAGTCTTTTTTCCTATTACATGAATATTAATTTCATTTATTGACTGATGGAAATATCGGTATGGATCGCTAACGATTTTTCATCACTGTATAAAAAAAATTATTAGAAGTTCAATTCAAATTTATGTTTAAGTAACTTGAAAGTAGAGCAACAAGGAGACATAATTTTAGGGCCGGCCTCCGAGTTCGAGATTTAGCTTAGTTCTAGACTTTAAACAGCTGGAGTCAGAAAATTGGCTTTCCGATATGGAGAGTAGTCGTGGTTTTTAAGATATTTATTTTCTCATTTCTAAAATATTGGAAACATTTTTTCTTGACAAAATGAAGCATTCCTAAATAATTAAAATAGCTGAAACTTTACACAATTTAGTCGTTATTTTATTTTGTGTTCAACTTAAGTGTTTTTGGGAAATTTAATTTAAACGTGGACTACGACGAGGCCCCGTTTCGGAAAGCCAGTTTTCTGACTCCAGCTGTTTAAAGTCTAGAACTTAGCTAAATCCCGAGCTCGGAAACCGTCCCTTAAAATATTTTTATGGTAAACTTCATTCGCATTGATCTGGCAAAAACCCATGCACAATTCTGGGTGATTCACAACCGAACAAAGATAATTCAAGAAACATAAATTCGGGTTGACCGTCACCTTTTCAAGTAATTCATCTAGCACTTCAATCTCAAGGGTTTACTATAAAATGAGGATTATTGACATATCGGAGATGTTATCAATTGACTTATTATAGCATGGTGATCCAAGTCTGAGCAGAAGTAATCTATGATGCAGCCTGGTGTATAGACTAGATTTTTTTTAAGATTTCGTCTTGGAGACTTCAGGAGGGAGTATAAGACAAGTCATTCTTATGAATACTCAAATTCCATACAGTACAGAACAGTCAAAGTGTATAAATCACCAATCCATACGAAATAGTCAAGTGAAATAGATGGTGATATTCTTGGTTGTGTGGTATAATAGCAAGTTCCGTTGAAGCGGCGACAAACCAGTTCAACTGAAACAGGAGAGAAAAGCGATCAGAAACAACAGCAAAATACCAAGGAATAATAAGCTTTTAATGAAATTTGTTATTACTTCATTACAAGGCATATAAGTGCTGAAATTATTGAATATTGAATATGAAAAATATTCAATATATGAATATTTCTTGTAACCGGTGGAGGGTTTTATCATAGCCACCTCTAATACAAGGCCCCGGCCTTGCAACGTCGCAGCGTAGGCCTAGAATCTAATACATGATTGGTGAAAAAGATCAGCTGGTATTTTAAAAAATCTTTTTACCAATCATGTATTAGATTCTAGGCCTACACTGCGACGTTGCAATATCGTAGGCCGGGGCCTTGTATTAGAAGTGGCTATGGTTATTTATAAGCCTCTTCAACTCACACCGTACATAAAATTATGTAGCTGAGAATCTCTCTATACGATGACTTAGTTAATTTTCCAAAATATGAAATATATAAAAATGCATGTGGTTCGATAGACATTATACTACTGCTGTGCGAGGTATATCGAGGGGGTGTTTCTTCTCTTCAATAATATTTTCTAAAATAACTGCTATGAAATCTCTTTTGATTGGTTTAGGAGCTTATAGTGACAAATGCACAGATTATTATCATTATTCAATTGTCACCTAGTTAAGAAACTAGCAACTACGAGCCAGGAACTTTAATGAAAAATATTCATAAAATTCGACTTCAGGCTTATTAAACTAATCAAAACTAATAAATAGAATCATGTCACATTTGAAATTTTCAAACAAAACAAAGTTATTCAGCAATCAATTCAGGTCAAGAAGGCATATTCAATTTTTAATTTCAATACTTGGGAACTTGCTAACTTGCTGCAACTATTGTAGGTTTGGGCCTCGGTCATTCTATGAAACTGAATTTTGAGCTATAAGCTTATAAGAAAACAACAAGAGTTTGCCACTCACCATTTTAACAATTTAAACTTGGACTCTTCAGAGACACTCACATACGATTTAAGAAAACTCACTATACTTGAGCTCACACGCACAAATTATTTCCTGATTCTTCTCTTACTAACTCTATAAAATTTGATTTCCTATTTATATAGATAAAAATTACTGATAACTGAAATTTGTCAATTAGTCCCTCTGGATGGGAAATTGACCCATTCAGAGGACCGAGGCTCGCACACCGTTACACGATGTTTTCCGGTAACGTCTCAATTAGGACTGTGGCCTTTTCACTGAAAATTATTCCCCTTCCACTAGCGTTGAGCATAACTTTCAGTGGAAAAGCCAAAGCTGCAAAAAGGTCAACGTTCGTAAAATTCCCAAATAAAGAAGCTTTTTCGACATGAAATTGAAATTGTATTTAAAAATGCACGAAAATTGCTTTAATTTCGACAACTAAGCAACAAGTTAGCAAATTCAATAAAAACATGGTCAATTCTCATACTAAAAACTCAAGGTTCAACATAAGGTAAAAATCAAAGTTCTTTCAGTTCAATAACCTGCAAAAGAATATAAGATACACAGAAAAAAATAACTACAATTATATCCACTCAATATCACACTATTACATTTCAAACAATATGAGTATGAAATATTCACAATACAGACAATTAAAACTTACAAAACTACATTCCAAACTACAATATGAGATATCCAAAAACTGTAAAAAGATTTCACTTTTGACACTGCCAACTGAATGAAATTTTGTGAGTTGTGATTACAGTAGGAAAGAAATAATTCTTGTTAGGATGTAGTAAGCTAAATGAGCTCACCCATCATCTCTCGTTCATCACTGCTCATATATTTTCTATGATATTCACAACCATTCTATAGTGAGGTCCACGTTATAATGGCAGTGGAGAAAGATAGCAAAACAACGTTGCCGATCCTCTGTATTGTCAATGCCTTCTATAGACGGTAGCTAATACAGGTTTATTGATATAATATTTAACTTATTTCTTGTTTGAAATAATCAATTTTATTTTATTAAGCACGAAATTATATTTTCCAATAATTTCATACTGAATTTTAATGATGAAGATGAAATATTTTGTTAATTTATTATTAATTCTACATTGTTAAAAGACGATTTGGCAACAGAGTAAAGCGAGAAAGAGATAGCGCTATTTGCTTTATTGAATGATCGACAAGGATAGTAATACGATTGCTAATCAAACACTGCCATTATAACGTGGACCTCACTATAGGAAGTTGTATGGTCGCTGAAGAGAATGAATTATTATTGTTTGTAAGCAGGATTATACCAGGGTCATCTTTTTCAACCTCCGATCTCATATCATAAGACACAGACAAGCGATAGGGGGGCAACTTTCACAGAGCTCAACAGTTAAATATCATTCCCACCAAACGCCCTGTGATCCATGCGGCCAGAACGTGAATTTTTGTCAAGTTATAGAACCACAAACACAAACATGGCCGCCTAACTTGAGTCTGCTGCCAAGTGCTAGTTACGTAGCGTTATTAGTTTTTGCAAGCAAAATGCAAAAGTTCAGCATAAATCTGAAAATTATTTTAATAATGTGTGGTTACCGGAAATCAGATGCATTTGAGTACCAAGTACTAAATGAAGTAACGTGAGTAATCAAAGTATCGTTTCTATTGAATACGTTAAGTAGTGAGGGATAATGACTGCATCAAGTAGATGCTTAATACCAACATAACAATATCACTGAAGAGAGAAAGAAACCGAGGATTAACGTGCCGTTCGTAAGATTTGGAGCCAAGCCATATGAGGCGTTTTTCAGACGAGTCGACAGGGCAGGAAGCTCTCAGATTGACTGATTGGGTAGGCGTTCCGGAATCAGCTGATAATTAGCCAATCGGTGAGCTTCCTGCCCTGCCGACTCGTCTGAAAAACGCCTCATGTGGCTTGGCCCTTGGATCGTATGGATATATTGGAATATTACGCTAAGGAAGCGGACCTCAAACATAAATTCGGCAGACATCTCTAAAAACATATGAGTAAATTTGTAAATTCTCATTTGAATAAGCTTGAGATAATATGTCAGCAACAGACTAAAATGTTTTAAAATAGTTTTTTAAACAGACTATGTCTAAAACCCCAACAAACCGACACTGTTGGAGTTTTGATGGAACATGTGTGACAAGCTCATGTGAGCATCATCTGTGCTCTAATTTAGATTGACCAATAATTGATGATTGAACAATCTATAAATTTGATGATTGAACAGTCTATAAATTTGATGATTGAACTAATTTATAAATTTGATGGGCAAAAATATGTATTCAGTCCAACGCTCACCTTCAAGCTTAGTATTGATAGAAAATCCAAATAGAGCACTGGAGGAGCATCTACTATTTCAAGAGAGAGCCTGCCATAAGCATGAATATCAAGATTATCAATCCATTCTGAAAAAAGAGTTATACAGCATGGGTTAAATTGTGTTTTGTTAAAGAAATTTAATCTAATTATTATTCTTGTAGATCCATCTATTCAGTGCGCTCCTTAATTAATAAATTATAAAAGTGTATGAACTGTCAAAAGTGAGGAAATTGTCATGATGAGCAACGAACTCCAATTTCAGGAAACAGTTTGGAAATCTGTCAATGGCTTATTTGTAAACGTAGAGCATTTTAATGAAAACGTACAGATGCAAATGAATCTATAAATTAAATAAATATAAAGAATATATTATTAATATGGTAATATTATATAATATACAATATCATATAGTAATATGATCGATATTAGTAGTCACTAATAGGCCTACTATATATCGGCCTGTCTCCCAAGATCTTTCTTAATTGAGATTTTGATTGGTTGCCTTTCAGGGATTTGATGTGCTCTGGCAATTTATTGAAAAATATGACACCTTTAATAAATTAATCATTCTCTGTTAGTTTCTTATTTACCCTTATACTGTGATAAAATTTAGAGTTTCTACTGTTCTTGCTATGTATGTCACTTGAAGCAGTCAATTTATGTAAATTTTTGTGGATGAAGATTATGGTTTTATATATGTAGAGAGCATAAACTGTCAATATTTTATAGTTTTGAAATGTAGTTCTACAAGAGTCTCTATATCCTAGTCTAAAAATATATCTCAATATTCTTTTTTGAACGGGAAAAGGTCTATTCATGTATTTATTGGCAGCTCCTCCCCATATTATACCATAGGCTAGATGAGAGTACATGATTCCATAATAAATCAGAAGAAGCCGATCTTCAGTTAAATATTTGGAAAGCCTTTTGAGAATGTAGGAATTTCTATTTATTTTATTTGTGATGTAATTGATATGATCTTCCCGGGTCAGTTTTTCAACAATGTGAATACCAAGAAAATTCAACTTTTTCCTTACTTCTAGTGGTTCATATCTACGAGAGCAGTTTGGATCCAGTGAAAATTGATGTAAAAATCTGGTGTGGCGCACTCACACAACTTTTCTTTGCTATTATGAAAATTATTGATCACCTGACGCTAGTGTTCACGCGCATCTCAAGTCTATTATCCAAAGATCTGAGCCAGCTGGTGACAGGACAATAACGCTGGAGACACACGAGGTCTGCTATCTCTTCATAGTGAATGATTTAATAGAATCAACAGTGGCCAACAGTTTGCAATTGAATAATAACATTTTCTTGAATTTCAAGCTTATTTTCAATTTTAGGTGAACATTTTACTGAACATTAATTGTAGAGATTTTCATTCTCAATCTTTCCCACTTATTTTGTGTTTAAATTGTATCTGAAGCCTGATTATTGGGAATCTAAAATCAAACTTTGCATAGATGGGGCGGAGCTCTTGAAATTTCTACAGATGTGGGACTTGTGGCAGTTGATAGAGCTTATCGATGACTATTTTAGGTATAAATTTGATTGTGAAAAACCCTGTTTTTGACAACATTTTCACCATTCTAGCCGCCATCATAAATTGCAGTTGATCGAAATTGTTCGAGTCGGATCCTTATTGTTTAAGGACCTTGTTATAGCCTACACTGTATCTTATAATATTCAACGTGACATTTGCCGCTTGCGTTATATGGTAATTTTAAATGAAAAATAAATTAGACCTTTACCTTCGATCTTGTTATGGGTGAATCGAGCATCTGCACTAGATGCAACGCCAACTCTTTCACGATGGAACTCAGCCGGAATATTCTTGCACTTCATTCTATAAAGAAGAATAATTCAAGTTTAGAAGTTGTTAATCAGTTGGTTTCTACAATTGTTCACTAAAGGCGTAATCCCTTAGCGATGAGTTGTTGGGAATAGCACTTTGGGAAGTAAATTGAAATAAAATGATTTTATATACCGTACACAATTTAACTTAGGCTATGCGTTAAATAATATCAAAATCAAATCATTTATTGTCACACAACATTAAAATGTTACAACAACGTCATTAATAACACAGAAACATCAGTTTAAAAATCTATTACAAAGAAATATTCAACTTTCATTGACCAATACTTTTTTAAATATTTACAGTAACTATTAAAGCTCATTCTTTTGATATTTTCAGGCAAAGAGTTATAAAGTTTTATTGACATGTATTGCCAGTTTTTTTGGGAACTTGTAAACTGGCAATACTCGACTCTTATATTATTCCTATTTCTAGTGTTATGTTGGTGTATACTAGAGTTAACATCATATTGATTTTCAGTTTTCTTCACTGAAATCAAGCATGACAATACATACAAAGATGGCAGAGTTAATAGTCCGAGTTCAATAAATAATGATTTGCATGGACTACGAGGAGCCTTGTGGCAATTTATTCTCACTGCTTTCTTTTGACATTTAAACAAGATGTCTGTAGTTGAGCCATTTCCCCACAGCTGGATTCCATATAGCAAAAGGCTATGAATAAGGGCAAACTAAACACTCATTAAAACAGACATATCTACAATATTACATAATCTACGTAAAAGGAAGATGCCCTTGTTGATTTTTTTATAAATTAGTTAGCCTATATGACATTTCCAAGTCAGGTTAGTATCAATTCTCACGCCAAGAAACTTAGGCTTAATTGAGTTTATGTCATTAATTTTTCTGTCAAAGCTCAAAGTTATATCCTCTGTTTTTGTGGAATTAATGCTCAGATTGTTTGCTGCACACCAATCTTCAATTTTAGAGGTATTATTCAATGTGTTAGAATACAAATGATCCTTATTCTTATTAGCCACTTTCAAACCTAAGTCATCTGCAAACAAATACGAAGCACTATCGTCATTACAAGAATCAATAATATTAGGCAAATCATTAATATAAACAATGAATAACAGTGGACCAAGAATGAAACCTTGTGGCACACCGTATTTGACTATTCCACCTCTATAATACTCGCCATTTTTTTAAAACATACTGTATGGTACTCTATTTGTGAGATAGGAATAAATAGGGTCAACAGCCAATTGATTCAACCCGTAATAAGATAGTTTATGACATAATATAGTATGAGTAATATAATAAACAACAATTTTGGTGTAGTGCACTATATTTATGGGCTTCTGACAATTAAGTTAGTTAGGTTTGGTATGGGTTGTGTAGGTTTTAAATCCATACAGTACCGTACTGATCAATGTTTATCACAAAAGTCGATGTAGCCTATATTATTATTTTACTCCCAAAGGTTGTAGTAGACTGGATAAAATAAGGAATGACAACATAAGAGCTGAATTGAATGTAGAACCGCTATTGGATATTCTGAAGAAATATTGGGAAAATTGGTCTACTCATTTATTCAGAATGCCATCCAATAGGCTCCCAATATTAGCATGGGAGTACAAACCCGAAGGAAAGCGAGGCATAGGAAGACCAAGGAAGAAATGGATGCCGGTACAGGCCAATAGAGCCTAATCCTTGTAAGAAGATGATGGTGATGATCAATTTGTGTTTGAGGCTGTTGGTGTTTTATAAAAAAAACTTGTCGCTGATTTTAATTATTGTTTTCTACTGCTCAAATGTTCAATTTTTTTCTAATTTATTGTCCAGCTTGTACAGTGTCTTGATTTTGTGTCTCATCGTGCTGATAGTGTGTACATAGGTGGTGATTTCAATGTTCATCTGAACTATGATGATATAAAGGTGGACAGACTTCAAAATGTTTTATTTATTCTGGACCCTCCTTGAACCCACAAGAGGACCTTACTGTCTGGATGAAGTTGCAACAAATGATAGCCCTGACAAGTTCACTGCCAAGGTTGTAAACCCAATGGTGGCAGACCACTCTGCAGTGTTGGTGGATGTGGTTCATGGATCCAAGAGAGATGTAAATTGTCCAGAGTGGATGTCCAAATACAGGTTACAAGTGAGGAGAGTGCTAGATGATAGTGTGGAAGTGTTTAGGCAGCGCCTTTCTGACGTGAATTGGGATTTTATTTGCATCATGACAACATCAGCTGAGGACAGATTCAACATTTTCTACAGAAAATTGTTAGAGGTCTATGACCAATCATGCCCAGCAGTGTCCTTCACGCCAGTTATTCAGCATGGAGTCAACAGGAAAAAGAAAGCCAGGCACCAGAATGATTGGTATACTCCAGAGTTGAGGAGGATCAAACTGCTTGTTATCATGCTGTATGCGTCCTATAGGGAAAATCCATCGTTGCAGGGTGTGTAATACAGGAACTACCTTGGAGCCAAGCAGATCTACAAAAAAGAGATTGACAGGGCAAAAAGAGAATCTAATAGTTGTTACATTGAGAGATCTGATAATCCTACAAAGGCAGCATGGAATTTCATCAATGACTCCTACAAATCCAAACCACAAGTAAGGTGTAAAAAGAGTCCTGATGTGGTCAATGAGGCATTTCTGAAGTCTGTGGCTGAGATAGTGGAGGTGATTCCGGCTTCAACTATTGATCCAGTTTCCCTGGTACCTGAGACTCCTCATAAATTTGAGCAATTTTGTTTGCTGAGTGAGAGTGAGCTTTTCAAAATCATCATGAACTTCAAGACTACCTACAGTCAGGATTTCTATGGCCTAACTACATACATCCTAAGAAAAGTGGCAGAAATACTGGCTGGCCCACTTCTACTGCTAGTGAATGCATCTCTGTCTGAGGGAGTTTTTCCGGACTGTCTCAAAGTGTCTAAAACGGTGCCAGTTTTCAAGAAGGGTTGTCCTGATGATATTGGTCATTTTCGTCCAGTCCCCATTGTGCCGACACTTGGTAAGATCATTGAGGGGTTATGTTGAGAGAGATGACCAAGTTCCTCGAATGCAACAATCTGCTTGGAGACATGCAGCACGTATTCAGAAGGGGAGGTCGACCTCATCAGCTGTGAAAGGTCTTTGCTGTAAGAAGCCGTTTAGCTTTATCTGAATAATTGGATATCCATTTGGAATAGTGTGCAAACATTCCAATTGTTCGCTCAAGAGCCTTTCTATTATCTGGGGGTGGAAGATTGAGCAATGGTTTCAGACGTTCAGGGTCAGGAGAAATTGTCCCATTTTCAATTTTATAGCCAAGCAAGCTTATTGAAGTAAGTGAATATTTGCTTTTTTCTGTATTGATTGTAAAATTATATTTTTGTACTGCATCTAAGAATTTTTTGAGATTCAAATCATGTTCCTTCTGATTCTTACCACATATTGTCACATCATCCAGGTATGCATACGTTTTTTCAAGTTTTTCATTATTAATAACATTATCAATGACTCGCTGAAAAGTGGGTACACCATCTGTCAGACCAAAAGCAAGCCTTCGAAATTGATACAAACGGCCACATGCCTCAAATGCAGTGAAAGGTCGATCTTTTTCTCGTAGGGGTACCTGGTGGTAAGCGCTTTTCAAGTCAATAGTGGTGAATACAGAGTTTTTTGAGACCTTAGAAACAATATCTTCAAGACTAGGGAGGGGATATGCGTCAAGATGTGTGTATCGGTTAATAGTTTGAGAATAGTCTATTACCATTCGCTTTTTGTGATTTTCGTTCTTCACTACAAATGCTTGAGCTCTCCAGGGAGACCTGCTTTCTTCAATAATTCCATCAGCTAGCAGTTTCTCAATTTCTTTCTCCATGAAACTAGTGTCTTCAAGAGAATGCTTTCGGGATTTAGTAATTATAGGTTTAATGTCTTTAGTTAAAAACTCAAAAAGTGGTGGAGGTTCTATCTTTGCTGGAGCCAGATAATTGATAGTCAATGGGGGTTTAGTTCCTCCAAATGAAACTCTAAGTTCAGAGTGTTGATTAAGTAAGTCATGTCCTACAATAACATTAGCACACAAATCAGGCAATACACTGAATTTTGTTTTGGGGTAATGTTGACCTGAAAATTCTAAATGAGCTACACAATAAAAGGAAATGTTCTTTCTTAGTGATGTTGAAGCCATGGACACTGCACCAGTTGTAGGGTACATTTCAAGTCCACATTTTTTAGCAAAACAGTGTGAAATAAATGTCTCAGAGCTTCCTGTATCTATCAAAGCAGAAGTAGGAATGTTGTTTACCTGAGCTTGTACTGTAGCATTTTCAAGAACAGTAGAGGCTGCAATAAGCGCCGAAGATGAAGAAGTTTTAGTAGATTTGCAGACATTTTTCCAATGACCTATTTTCTGGCATTTTTCGCATGAGTCATTTAGTGCAGGGCACTGCTGACGTGTTTTATGTCGCTGACGACCACAAAAATAACATTTTTGAAAACTTGAGCTTCCAGTTTTTACAGCTGACAAATTTGTTTCTTTACATGAATTTTCTGAAGAATTATTTGAAGTGGCATTAAGAGTTATTTCAGAAGAGTAAGAAGCTGATTGATTTCTGGCAGATTCCAAGGCACGTGCTTTTTCAATAGCTTCATCAAGAGTTAGCTTGTCAAACTCCAAAAATTTCAATATCTGGAACACAGAATTTCTACGCCCCAAGTTTAACCAAAATTTCAATCCTGTCATATGATTTTTGAAGTTCTGCCAACTTCTCGGGAAAAAACTATGTACATATTCCCTTTCTATAAAACTCGAGGATAATAGAATTATTTTCATCAGTATTTCAGTTTTTGAACTGAAGAGTTTCAATTATGATTAATTAAAGAGTTATTATGAATATTTTGAAGCATTTTAAACTGTTTCTTGGTACATAAGCATTTTTAGAGTCATACAAGTTGGTTCATTAGTTGGTTAGATTGATCGTAACTAATAAACCTTGGTATGGCGCTCATATTCAAAATGCCTTTATGTTGTATCAAGAGAGCGGATCCGTCATCTGAGCGGATTGTATTAGCTCTTGAAAAAATCTTTCTTCCCCATAATATGTGAAGAATAAATCTATCCAAACTGGGAAGTACTCAAAATCACAACCTATATTAATAACAATAATAAAAAAATTATGAAATAATAAAATAACAATTTTACTATAATGCTATCTTTAGGTACCGGTAATAGGGTACGAGGTAATCCTACAAAAAAAAGTACGAAGATCTTATTGAGATGATAAGACCAAAGTGTTCAAAGTATAAATAATTAAGGTTGTAATCGTAATTTTGTAATGAAGAATTATTCATATTTATGTTATTCTGAATCTCTGTTATTCTAGATCTCTGTTATACGAAATCGATGTTCACCATCGAAAGCCGTAGCCGAGGTTCTACAATCGATACATTAGTAAGTTGCAGTTGAACTATCGACATATTAAAACCAATCTACCTGTTGCATCCTGTGATTTCATTGTCAGGAAACAACTTATAAGAAACCCCATTTCTAAAAGTCTTTTTATGATTTCATTTTTGACTTTTTATTATAAATTTCAATGATATATCCATACTTGAACTGGTTCGGATTCTATTATTAGTTAAATACAAGAAGGTCACTTTTATGTTAAACTTGGGGTGACTGTCCCAGTCTAAAAATTATGGTATTATCCATGATATACCGTATGTTGCAAATACATTACAAAATATGTTGAATATTTGTATTTTATCTAATTGAACAAAATTACCTTGAATTGCTCGAAATTAATACTTTCTAAATATTCATTTCTTCATTTGATTCTGCCGCTGCAGCCAAAACATGCCTTGATGCTACAAAAGCTCTAGCTCTTTGTGCAGCAGTAATTGAAATGTTTTTCAATACATCGTTTTTGGTTCTTTAAAGTAGAATTCATTCATTTTCAATGTTATTGTTTGTATATCATATTAAAGTTCACCTTGTTCAACTCTTCAAAATGAACTTAAATCCATATATTTTTCAAAGTTAGACAAATAAATCACCCCAACTCGTGGTTGACATTGTCTCTTATTTTATTAAAAAAAACTATATAGAGATATATATCTCTATTAAACTAAAAAAAGTATATGGAAGAAATAATACTCTTTGTACTTTGAAAGATGCAATAAAAAATATTGACTCTGTTGTAGTTCTGACACTGTGTTACTTGTAAATATTTGAAAAACACTTACTTTTCTTGGAGTATTAAGGAATATATTTCACTCCTGAAGAGGAGCTTCATCAGCCTCCTAGCAAAAATATTGCTAGGGATTTCTTTAAACTTGAGTATTGATTGCAAGCTATTTCAAATTTCAACTCCCAAAAATTAGTACAAAGTCATCCCGGTTTACCGTACCGTAATGTATTCGTGCCATCTGTAGAAGGAAGCCATCTGAAGGAAGTAATTTTTAAACAATATTATAATATTGTGATTCATGATCCTTGAATGGCAAGTTTTCAAGTTTCCATTGTCATGAATAAAATTGTTTTCTCACTTCTGCATAAATAAAGCACTAAATCGATCAATCGTTTTATGACGTTCTCAGGTTTGCCATTATTGTGGGCTATATTATTGTACTCTATATTTATGAGCAAATATCAAAATACAGAGCTACTCTTGAATAGAAATAGAAATAAAAAGCTAAGTACCGGTACTCATTTTTGAAAGATAAAACATTTGTAAGCGATTTTTAAAAAGGGTTCTTGGATTTTTATTTTCATTTCTATCAAAATAGATATCAAGAGGTCAAAACTATATTGATAAGGAAGTAAAGACGACTAGGCACTGGGCAATAATTCAGCATATAAATAGAATAAACTTTCAATTGATTAATATTTTTTATAATTGATTCAATTGGGATTAGATTATTTATTTTCACTTTCATTTCATGATGTTTTTAAAGTTCCCGTTATTCTGGGACACTCCAATCTGTAACTGCTACTTCAATGAGGAACCAGAAAGATAAAAATAGTTTGAGATTTATACAATAATACGGGTTATAATAATTAAATTGATAAGTATCTAAAACAAAACAAATATAATTACTAATGTAGCCATTCCACTTCGTATGAGAAATAAAATTTCAAACAAAAGGAGTACGCGGTACTCAATTGAGTAATTGAGTAATTGAGATTGGGAAGATATAATAAGAGTCGTCTTATGGATTTTTGATGAAATGATAGATTGAAATTCAAGTTCATTGATTTGAGCAGTTGAGTCTCTGTCATGTTTGCCCTTATATTATAAAAAATGGAAAATCAGTATTGCTAGAGCTAACGTTTAGAATACTCTATATAACTTACAGGAATGGAGATGAAGGTTACAAATTAAAACATAAAAATTAAATGATTCATTGAAACAAAAGTATTCAAAAAATGATATGTTTAATCAAACTACAGGTAAACATTTCAGTGATTTTGACAAGTATTTCGAGGTAGATTGGTAATATTCCATCATACTGAGGAGTTGAATCTGTGGTGGAAAATTAGATTATTGAACATTAAAAGCACGGTATGGAATATTATTCTTAGAAATCCAGTCTTCTTTAATAAAATCAGATCCTTTTTCAGCGACCATAATAGTAGGTGCATTGGTGTTTCCACTGGTCACCCTAGGAAAAACTGAAGCATCTATTACTCTCAAACCTCTTATACCATAAACCTTTAATCTGGGATCAACGACTGCTGAAGGATTGTTGGCGGCACCCATTCTGCAGGTGCCCACTTGATGATAGATACTTCCTCCAACTTGAGATAATGCACAAACCCAGTAATCGTCTGTGTCGAATGTATAATTGGCACATTTTTCAAATCTGATGTTAAGGAGTGTTGCATTAAACTTCTTCATTGCATTTGTATAACACAATCTTTTCAAATATAAAATTGCTCTTATCATAGTGGAAATATCAGCTTGCTCTTTCATGTAACCTGAATAAAGTTTAGGGGAATTAAATGGATTGGTATTTTTCAACAGTAATCTGCCTTTCCCTTCTGGCTGCAGTAGTATAGGCATCATCAACAGTAGATCTTTATTCTTGTTTTCCTCAACAATGTACTGCACAAAACCGTCATCGATTCCTGTCCTTGAGAAAATCGACTTGATACCAAATGCATCATTTTGATGAAAGTATAAATTATGCACCTGTATATCCGGCCAGTCACTGTCATTGTTCTTGGTGTTAATAAACCCAATAAGTGATGACGCTCTTATGGATGCTAAAGGACCAGTCCTATTAGTTAAGTAAAGAAATGCTTTTTCTTTCAGAGGAACTGCCTTGTTGACACTATCAAATTTAAATATTAAACCATAGAATATAAAGTGATCCTCCAAGTTCTCACCCACTCTCAAATTCTGTACACTCTCGATTCCCAATTTTTGAAGTTGGTCTTTGGGTCCTATACCAGAAAGCATAAGTAATTGAGGGCTATTTATTGAACCCGCAGAAAGAATTACTTCATTTTTTGATTTAATGATGAATAACCGACCATTTTTACTAACTTGAACACCATACACTTGTTTATTTCTATTAATGAGAACTTTAGTTACAAAAGCGTTTTTCATTACGTGCAAATTACTTCTTTTCTTTGCTGGCCAAAGATAGCTTTTAGCTACATTGCTACGTTCCCCTCGGCACACAGTGACTGAAGTCATTGTAAATCCCATCTGTGATTCCCCGTTGACGTCTTCTACCCTTTTCAAACCAAGCTCATCAATTGAAGCAGACAACAAATCGATCATACCTTTGTAATCATCCGTGTACATTTCACCCACACATAGATATCCTTTTGTGCCATGATAAGAACTATTCCTCAACCGTTCAATTGTCATATTTTCTGCTTTTTTAAAATAGGGAAGTACATCTTTGTAATTCCATCCGGGACATCCTAATTTCTCCCAACCATCATAATCCTTCCTATTGCCTCGTATGTAGAGCATTGTATTGACTGAGCTTGTTCCACCTAGAGCTTTCCCCCTTGGCCAATAGCAACTCTTTCCTTTAAATCTGGAAAAATAATAAAATTGGATTATACGAATGCAAATTAACTATGTATCATATTTAGAATCATGTTGAACAAGCATGGATTTTCTATCTGAATAATTTGATGTTTTAAAATTAAAGAAATTTTTACTACCCATGTGAGCAACGAATTTATTAGTAGTGATTGTTCATTGTTGATTAGCCGGCCGGGTTGGTCTAGTGGTAAGGAGTGTTACAACAAACTTCGGTCTGCAAGCAGCTCCTGGTTCGTGGGTTGAAGCCCGTCGATGGCATGGGCGGGCGTTTGATCATCTTATCAATTCACCAACGCACTTTCCATTAATCATGCACAAGCAAATAGCTCATGTGGGCATCATCCGCAATAAAAAATAACAGTTTGATTACTGAGGTACATTCAATTTCATGAAAAATAATATATTGCTCAAATTACATTTCATTACAAATCTTGTTCCAATTTGGACAATTTTTGTTATTTGAAAATATCACGCTTACATCTGAATCTTTAGGAAATGGCATATTAGAGCAAAGCCAAACAAAACGTTTTTTAGTCGTTTTCAGACGAGTCGGCAGTGCAGGAATATGGCTCCGATTGGGTTGATGTTTGGGAATCAGCTGATAATAAACCAATCGGAGAACTTGCTGCCCTGATGACTCGTCAGAAAATGACTGAAAAACGCTTTGTGTAGCTTAGCCCTAATTGCATTGTCAGGCAAAGGTAGTGAAGAGAGTTACTTTTATCAATTCAACAAAAGCGGTTTATTGTGATGCCTATGATTAGTATTACAAGGGTACCAGTTATTTCCTATAATATTAATGACACTATGTATCTACGGTACCTACATATATAGCCTACAGTATATTAATTTATTGATTTGTACAATGTTTATCTAAACATATTTCGTGGTACCTTAAGGTCTACTTGTAACGAACCGAGTGGAAAGTGAAATTAAGTCCAGTACTCTTGCATTATAATTGACATTGGATAGAATTCAGTTTTCAAAGTTTAAGTGGAATTACATAAACTTCCAGAAATGATAGGATTAGATCTCCCAGGAGATATTGACAAGTAATGGATCTTTAGTTCGGTAACGTGATATATTTCTACCTATATGTTTTTTCAAGTTGATCTCAGATCCAATATTCTTTTGTAACATCTTGACTAGTCAATGGTCTTAGTGCAAATAAGATATGAATAGTAGTAATAAAATAAGGTTGACACCCAGAATGACGGAAGAAACATTTTGACGATTCTATGGTCAATCTGTCAATCAATTGTGATGAATTGATACATAAAAGGATTGAACTAAATTATTATGGACCAATAAATATTAAATATTTATAAATAAATACATTTTATTCATCATAACTGAGATTTATTGGTTATCATCAAACATGTTGGGCATTTTTCAGTGACTGCATAATATGAGGCTTACCCTTCACAAACTCCAGCTTCAGGTTCCGTAAAATAGTTGAAATACATTTCATCCTCAATGTTGAAGGCGGCTCCTGGAATGTTGGATGCCAAAGTTGGATTAGCACCAGCCTCAATCAGTAGGACATTCCACTTGTCAACTTCGCTCAGTCTCGCAGCCACAACTGATCCGGCTGATCCCGCGCCCACCACTATGAAGTCAAACTCCGAACCAAAACGTGGAGTTTCATCTTCAGGATAGAGGTCACGTCGTCCTATATCACAGAATGATTTCGACAGAGACCAGAAAAAACTGCAAAATACGATTTCAGTGAATCCTAAATTCGCTGATTGATTGGGCCGACACAAAGTTTCCATGTCTTATTGGATTGGATGAATATGGATGTAGGTTTTTGATAGATGTTTCTCCAATCTGAAATTCGGTCATGAAATAGTAGTGTTAAGATTCAATGCAAATCATATTAATCATTTTTCAAATGGGATATGATGGGATGGAAAGACAGGTGAAGGCTTAGAGCTTTCAACATTATGAATTCACTCATATGTGGGCATCAGATTACATAAAGTGATCCGTTAGTAAACTACATATGCATTCTCTGTATCCCCCAAGTTATGTTATTTTCTTAAAGTTGAGAAACAACCTAGCATAAACTCTTTGGTATAATTGAAAGATGAGTTATCAAGAGTCTCAATCAAAATCTAATGTGAAATTAATTTTCTAAAATAATTGTTAAAAGGTTTTAATTGGCAACAGTGGAAATAAAAAATAGATTTTATCATATTGGACAATGAAAGAGTATATTGTTAGGAAAAGTTGAATGTAATAATACACGAATAAACTTACCAATTACCAGCCAGAATAATTCAAAATGAAGGTAGATGAGAAGATTTTGTTCGTTATTGCGAGCTGCAATTGTGAATGATAAATGAATAGAAGAATGTCATTGGTACAATAAGCTGCGAGTAGTTATCAGAGATACGTTCTAAAGCTCTACTGTCAGTTATTTGGAAATGATCACTGCTTGAGACATTTAAAGAATGAAATATTTCATGAGAAGAACTGAAGAATCGTTTGGTCGAGGTTTTTAAATTTATTTGAACAAGGATGAATCATGAGTTGAAAACGTCAAATAGTAGACCTACAAGGAACAATTGAGGAAGACGTCGGTTGCTCATTCCAAAACGTCGGAAAATTTACAGGTGATGAGCTACCATCACTCTACTGATTAGTTCATTGCACATTTAACGCAGTTCATTCTATTGTAAAATGAATTAAGTGAACTCAAATGACAATCACTACCGTTGCTTGCTAGCTTGCAGTGTCATCGTATCCTCCTTCACTAGGTATTGTTATTCATACTACAAGAAAAAAGAATAATGCTTCTGTAATTTGCAATACTCTTCATAATTGTAACATGCAGCATGGAATCATAGAGGTTTTTACAAGAAATTCATTGACTTGATATTGAAGAGTGTAGTAAGTATGGCTTATTATGGCTATAATTAGACAAGTATGGCTTAAGAGCCAATTATGACAGTACGAGTACCGTAGTATAGAAGTAGTAAAATCAGAGGCCCTGAAATTGGCCAGGTGCGACTTGGTCAATCAAGTATTATTAGAACATTTTCTTTCAACATGAATGTTTAATAGACCAATATATCACAAAACTTATTCATTTCAAAATGTATTAAGCTTATTACTTTCAAGGAAATTAAGGAAAGTCTAGAAAAAAGTAAAAACACATTTTACATGAAGAACTCACAAAATATAATTTCCTATCAGGCTAGTTCACAGGTATAACAAAGTATCTTATTAAAAATAAACACATTTATACTATAATAATAGAGTAATATACTCTATAAATCACCCAAGATAAACATTCCAAGGTAGCACCTAATAATACAGTATATACACACATTTTCAGTACTAAGGTGATTTTTTAATCATAATGGAATGAATAGAAATACTGACTGAGTGCAAAAATAGTATTATTGTAAGTCAAAATAGAAAAAAATATTCGAAGAAAATAACCATCAGCAAGATTTTATTAATAACTTTTGTGATATAAATGTAATATTAATGTATATTGGATAAGAAACCTGTAAATTCCCTAGCTTATAAAACTTTCCTTTTTCTACAAAACTGTAATTTGTTCATTCTGTTAACGGGATCGGAATACGGTTGCTATACAATTACATATTCTTCGCAAACTATAATTAAAGCCAATCTTTTGAAATGTATAAGATAAAAACTAAAATTGAAGTAAATGTGGGGTTTTACTCAATAACCGAGGGATAGCAATAGTTTAAGAAATAATAACTTTTAAAATGTATGGAAGAGAATATAGAATTTGAAGCAATGCGCATTCACATAATGGTTGACTCACTTTAACTTTACCCTGTTGAGATTTGAATACTGCTTGTTTATCACTAGAAAACATTGATGTAAGTGATTTTTCATTACAATACACAATAAAAAAATGATTCTAAAATATTCTCAGAGTGCATTTAGTTACAAAATTAATTTATAGTATTTAGAAAATGAGACTGAATTTATTTCTAATAAAAAATAACGGTGATAATTTTTTACTTTTGTTGCCTTATTGATGATATTCAAATGCATTCTCAGACTTATAATGGATAGGAGTACTTGAGCTTGACTAATAAATACAATGAGTAATTTGATCTTGACCTGATAATTTCAAAAGTTAGATAAAAACTTGATTATCAAGAAATTCAGACTAAGCGGCACTCACTCTATAAGAATATTCAAAGATTGATTTTCAATTACATTGGTAAATCTGGAGCAATTATTAAATAATTATTGCTACTTGGTATAAATTTATTGCCCAAAATCATGGAAACAATGGGATGCATACATTTCCAAGTTATTGATATGTCCTGGCAGAGTATAAAAACAATTCTCATGAAGTGGAAAATCCTCAAATTGAGTCACAATTCAAACAAACAATATGTGATACATCATACATTCTATGTGTCTTTCAGAGAACAAATGTGAGAACAGGATTTCGAGTTGGTGAGTTCTGACAGAATACATTGTTTAAACTCTCGGATTGAATTCGAGTCATTAATAAAAATAATTTGATAACAGAGAAAACATTTCATGAAAAGAATGTTCGAATATCAAGATTGATTACAGTAAAATTATTTTAAATTTGAGCGCAAAAAGATTCTGCTTCATAATGTTTATGCAGCAATTTTGTACAGAATAAAGCTCTTAAATTTATAATATGAATAAAAATAAATATAAAATTAAAGTTAGAACTTCAATCTATGATTCATCTTTCTAATGATACGAAATATTTTAAAAATTGATATTACTGGCAGTGAGTTTTTATATGAGGTACTTTGAGACCTGTCAAGATGATTAAAGAACAAGTTAGTGTGATACTTTGATATTAAAATTCAACATAGAAGCTACAAAACTATGTATTGAACATCACAATAATTGTTATTTGTTGTAAAATAAAATTCCAATCAAGAATTGTTGAGAAAATTGAAATGAATCAAATTGAGTATTAATCTTCGAATATAGTATTTCTTTAATCAATTGGATTATAAGCCTATATAGGCTAGACTGCATATTCATGAGCTTCAAAAGATGAACACCAACAAATATTTAACTTTATATTAATTTTTGATAAATAATTATTAGTAAAATATTTTAAAATTCTGGTGATTACACCTGACCTTGGTAAAATATTTTAAAATTCTGGTGATTAAACTTGACCATACTTCACTTTATTATAATTTATTCACAGTTCAGATTTAATATAAAGAATAAGAATAAACTCTAAGGAGTTGGTTTCAATATATCAGTTGCTTTTACTGTCTATAACGATGAATTTAGTTCTTATTCAATTTCCGTGATTTTTATACAATTGGTTTGAAATTAGCACCACTAAAGCCCTTTAGTTCTAAGCACATTATGCCTACTGTATTTAAAAGGACTGAATAATAATAATAATGAGTTTTCCATTTCACAATAGATAATCTCCAGTTTAACAAAAGAACGGGTTTAGATCTTACGAAATTGAAAATTTTAAGATCGAGTATTCCTACATTAGGACATTTCACTTCAAACTCTAGATTATTGAACACAAGTTCAGTATTGAACTGCAGTCTCAGTCTTATTGTCTACATAAGAACAATAGTGTACTGAACAATTTCAGGGTGTGTAATCATTGATCATAGAGGAGGGTTTCTAAGCTTATTCTATGGTATTATCCACTTGATGATAAACATAAGTTGTCATCATGTGTTTGTATGAGTCAGTTTTAATAATTCAGAAGTATTGAAGTTCTTGAACAACAAGTTATTTTAGATTTTTGAAGGACGATTTTTTCAATTTCAGTCTCAATGTTTAATGATCAGGTCTCCGAAATGAAAACTTTTAAAATTAATTTCTAATTTACTTACGATTTATAGATTTTTCCTTAATTGTGGACAATATTTATACAACCTATGCACTTGAGATGGAAAAATATGAGTAACATTCAAAGTGAAAAATTAAGATTGATAAATACGTCATTACTTTATACACATGCACTTCATTCAGCATTAATATATTTCATTTTATCATGGAAGCGGTATAACCTTGAATTTATTAAGCTCATTTGTTGGTCCAAATAGAATATCTGTATTATATTGAACAATCTCTATATACCTGTCCCATTGTTTAAAGGTAATTGTATTTACAAATTATTTTAGGATCTTTCAATTGACAGGAGACAGCTATAAATTATTTACTACATAAAAAAGAAAATAATAGTTTATGATAATTATGTATTATTACTGGAGTGGATGAAATGGAATAAGTAAGATTATATTGTCAATAAAAATCCACTGAACTAAAACAGCAGTGAAAAATATTTATGATATTTTTATAGAAAGAATTATTTTTTAATAGTAGTGCCGATAAATATTACCTACGGTATTTTAAATGAATACAAAAATAAATTTGAAATATCGTTTGTAAAGAGCATTAAAAAATAATTTACTGGAAGAGGAAGATTAAATATTGTCATAACTCCAAATAAGCTAAAACATAGAAGTTAGTTCACACACATTATTTCTTGAATCTCAAAAATCTCCAATAACGGTTAAAGAAATCAATTGAACATGTTAAGAACTATTCTTGATGGAAATTATTTCGGATATAGGATATGGATGAACAAGAATTAACTGGTTAATCTAGCAAACAATTTTGATTAGCAAAAAAAATGTTCGTTTCGATTGAATAATAGAATTGATTCTGTACATTTGATTCACTGCGACACTAATAAAAATAGAAGTAAATCTTGCTTTTGAAAGATAATTAACAATTAGAATAATAGAACTAGTAATATTCAGTGCCAGGAATCACTTTCCCAAAGGGAATAACAACATTCTTCAGTAAAGTAAATTCATGTTTTCGTTTTGTTACTTGGTCAATTTTATAATAAACGAGATTTAACTTCTCCGAAAATCATAAATAATTTTCAAGACCAATATTTTTTTAAAGAAAAATACTATATTTTTTAATAAATTAATTTGTTTTTCATCAAGCTCAAAATTCATATTGTAACGCAAAAATTTAGAACTCATTTAGGCAATAACATTCACTGCAGTAGAGATTCTGAATAACAGCGATTTTAATAATTTAAGAAAATTTCAGAATGATACTTTTGAGGCTAGATTGAACTGAAGATAAGGAACTTATCAAACTTAGCACCAGTATAATGGAATCATACATTAATACTCAAGGAACAATTTTAGATAAATTGAGTCAAGTTTGTATAAGATACCACTAAGCGTCACGCTTACATCAAATTCCGATGGTTATGATTACAACAATAACAATAATTGATAACAATAACAAATGACAAATTAATCATAATATGATAGTTTGTCCAACATAAATTTTCTAAAGCTAGTCAATGCACAATACTATATAGTATAATACTAAATATACTACAAGTTCTTGATAAAACTAATAGCGAATGAAATTCAAGAATAGTTCAAGTTTCTATTAAAGCTATAAAATAGAGTAGCCTAAATCACATTTTGATGCGATTAAAATACAACGCAACAAGTTGAAATAAATTCTACTGAAAGTCACGTACGTTCAATAATCTAACACTCATTAATAAGATCAACGAATCATGCATGCTTGAATAATAGGACTGATTTAGATAAGATTAGTACCAGCATTCTTGACAGTGGGCTCTTCCGGGATTTTGTCGAGTCTAGTGATGGGCCGGCCATTCAACAGGTCCTGGATCTCAGGCAGCGACAGGCCTCGTGTGTTCGGCATCAAGAAGATGACAAAGTTGAACGCCAAAATGCAGAATCCCGAGAATATCCAGAATGCCGTGAATGTTCCCAGCTTCTCATCAACGTTCGGGTAAAATTTGGTAATGATGAACGCCAAGAAGAAGCTGAAAGACGTGACACAGCCAGACGCAGTCTCCTTCACGTTCGGTGGGAATATTTCGCCAAGAAATGCCCATGGAAGAGGTCCAAAGCCTGCAAATGAGACCATAATGTATATATTTTTGCACAATCAAATAGAATGAACTGAAACAAAGGATCATGGAAAAACTAATGAGAAGTGGAACGATTACTATAGCAATAAGAGTGATTATTCAGCGTTCCGTAACTACTTGAAGGTCACAGATCAATAATTTAGTCCAGTGAAATGGTCGTTTTTCAGGAAACAGCCCCGAAAGAATTTTTCTCGACGGTTTCAAATGTATTTTGGGGCGCTGAGTTCGAATCTGGAATTTGCTGACACGCCAGGGGGCGGCTCCACCCCCAAAACCCCTAAAACTTCGGACTTTTTTATTTTTTTCATTTAATCTCGAAAGCTTCGAGTTTTAGGAGAAAAATCATTCTATACAAAATTGAATATAATAAAATTTGCAATAAATTGAGTGGTCGCGCAGGATTCTACCATTTTTGGTTCTGGAGCTACGAATTTTCAAAAAAGAGGTATTTTTAAGGGGTTTTCAAAATTATGCAAACCTACCACTTCTATCCTATACAAATTGGATATTTTTCTAGTATAGATAAAAAGTTCACACATCACGTAAAAGAACAACTAATTCTGAACAGGATTCCTTAAGAATTTTTGAATTTAGTAGTGGGGGGAGGGGAATACACCCAAAAATTCAAAATCATGTCCTATAGCCAAAATACAAATTTTTCATTATAACTTAATACCTTTTCAAGGCCTCACTAACAAAAATACATATTTCAGCTAAAATAATCTCACGAGGGTTATTTTCTATGAGAATCACCCGTTAGAAACATTTAATTTCAGTATTTCCTAGTGGGGGGGGGGGGTACGTCATAAGGATACGCCAAGGTTCAAAACTTTAAACACTTATAACTTTTGACAGAATGATCAGATCTCCTCGTACTACAGCTCATTCTTCTCAGCTCGTCAAGGCGGTTCAAAATCTTTATAAGAAAATAAAAATTCCTTTTTTAGTGTATTTTAGCCCATATTTAATAATCAATAATCTTTATTCTTGTCATCGAACATTACAAATGTTATAAACAAACGTCATGTGGAGATAAAACATAGCATTGCATATAATAACAATATATCGTACCGCTAACACATATATACATAACATTAAACATGTACACATACGTATACATATATACATATACAAATATAATATAAAACAGTCAGATGCTCACGTTATGACTTAGGTATTCGTCAATTGTATAAAAAGCCTGTTTTTTGAACCATTGTGCTACTGTAGATATGAACTTTTTTGTGGTAAATTTTTTATTCTTGTCGGTAATTTATTGAATAATAAGTATTGTTGATACTTATAGCTTTTGAATGTTTTTTGCAGTCTGATGTATGGGGTAATTAGGTTATTCCTATTTCTAGTTCTATGTTCATGCTGATGGCTATGTCTTGTTGATAGAGTTAGGTTTTTTAACATGGACCAGGTTACAATAAATGTACATTGAAGGGAGAGTCATGATTCCAAGCTCGATTAAACTATTTTTACAGCTTTCAACACTCCTTAGACCAACAATGCAGCGAATTGCTTTTTTTGCCAAATAAATGCCTTCTTCATATCACTTGAGTTACCCCAAAGACGGAGCCCATAATTGAGATGGGAATGAAACAAACCATAGTAAGTCAGAATAAGTACCTCCCTACTGACACAACATTTTAGTTTTCTTAGTAGGTACATAACTCTGGACAGTTTCTTACACAGATACTCTATGTGGCTACTCCAACTCAATTTACTGTCTAGGAAAAAACCCAGCAGTTTAATCGGCTTCAGGTACTCCTGGTGCTCCCTGCTTAAATTATTTCTAAGCGTGAATAGAATGTTTTCTGTTTTACTCTCATTGAGAGTCAAACAATTAGCAGCATACCACTCCCTGCAGCGTTCAACCGAGGAGTCAAGCCTATCAAGTACAGCCTCTACACTAGTATTAGAATCAAGTATGGTAGTGTCATCAGCATAGAGCACAGATAAACATGGAACATTAACACTAAAATCATTCACAAAAGCTAAGAATAGAAAGGGTCCAAGGACTGATCCTTGTGGAACACCTGCCAATACTTTTTTGGTTCTGAACATTTATTATTTTGCCTATTCAGTCGAACTATTTGTGTTCTGTCACTAAGGTAACTTCTGATCAATTTTAATTCCTTATCTCTAATGCCATAATGTTCAAGCTTGCTGCAGAGAACACTGTGAGAAACTGTATCGAAAGCTCTACTCAAATCCAGCATTTTTCCTCCAACTATCATATTTTTCTCGAATCCCTGAAGAATAGAATCTACAATCTTTTCTACAGCCATAGTGGTTGAGCAATTAGGTCTGAACCCAAATTGGTTTTCATGTAAAATAGAGTTGACTGTCATGTACTCATACATTTGTTGGAAAATACAGGTTTCAATGATTTTACTTATTATTGGTACAATCGCTATTGGCCTGTAGTTTTCGGGCAGGTCTCGATCCCCTTTTTTGAAAATTGGATTGATCAAGGACAGCTTCAAGCAATCAGGAAACTGTCCTGTTATCAAAACAAAATTTATTATTAGAGTCAGAGGTACCAACATGGAATCAATTATATTTTTAATTATAAAATTAGACAGACCAAAACAGTCTTCACTTCGCGAGGAGCTTAAACGGCTTACAATCAATCTCACTGTTTCCACTTCCACCATTCTCCAAGATAGCCACACTCTAGTACGATCAGTCGTCTCTGAAAATTTGAAATTATTTGAAAGGTCAGTAAATGTTGTCGCAGAAGAAGATAGCTGATCTCGATTTTTTAGACTTGATATACTGATGAAGTAGTCATTAAGGGCATCGGGTGCAAGATTAATTTCAGAGGGTGCTGAGTCCTGGCCTGTTTCATTCCTTACTATTTTCCAGGCTGCTTTACATCTGTTGGTTGACTTGGAAATACATTTATTATTGGCTTCTATTTTTGCTTTATTTATTGCTGAATTATACATTTTTTTATAATTTTTATAGCTCACCTCAGCATTATCAGTATTATCAAGCTTTCAAGTATTATACAGGAGCATCAGCTGTTCCCTCATTCCACTAAGTTCAGCGGTAAACCAATTATTATGACTAGACTTTGGCCCAGGTCTACAACTGATTATCGGACATGCAAGCTCCAGGTAAAAGGACAAGACATTGAGAAACATTGAGGTCATAACATTTACATCACCGGCATTGAATATATTTGTCCACGTGTAGTTTGCGAGAAATGCATTCAAGTGCATCAGTCGGTCGTTTGTGATGAGACGTTTTTTGTGGAATTCAGGGTATATTTCCTTATTTACACTTTGGTTGATCGTTTTGAAATTTACAAATAATCCCGCGTGATCAGAGATCAGGTCCTGCTCATACAAGTGACATTCCAACCGTTCAGATTCAATAGATGTGAACACATTATCAAGACATGCTCTCCCTCTCGTCGGAAGGCAATGAACATGGTATAAATTAAACGACCTCATTACATTTAAGAATTGTGAAACTTCTTGCTCATGTTGATCAAGGATATTCACATTGAAATCGCCAGCAATTGCAATGAATAAGGGTTTTTTGTTAAAAAAATTGAAACTTCTTCTAGTCGACTCAAAAAATCTTTGATATCAGAGTCAGGGGTCTTACTATGATAGTCATTACTAAGAAGCCTTATCGCTGACATTAAATACACAGAAAAATGACCAATTTCTATATTCAAAACTGTGTATCTCGGTAGCCCGAAATGATAATTGGTCTTGATTTGAAGAACGAAATCTCCTCTTTCATGTAAGGTAAATGAATTTTGTAAAAATATAATCGTGAAGTAAGATACGTTTGTTTCAAAAAATCAAGAAATTTGCGATATTTTCCTCATTTTTTCAGTCTTGACAGTTTTTCTATAATAAAAAGTCATGCAAAATGGATTTAAGGCAACGTAGCTTATAGAGCTATAGTAACTATATTGCCCACAGTATGGCCATTGGAATTTTTTTCCCGCCGCCGCCATGAAGATACCAAATATTTGAATTTTACAATGGAGCTTATATGGGATTATAAGTAAAATCGCTTGCTTTTACTTATTAAAGTATATTTTTGTGATTATTAACTCCGATATAATTTCTTTTATGTTTTTTCTGTATTCCCAATATAGTTTTGGAGCTTGATATGGTAAATCGTAGATAATAGCGAGTAAAAATGAAAGCTAGGTAACGTAACCTGAAAGCTGAATTTCCAAAAAAAACCATGAAACATTTGAAATGTGTCATGATATTGTAATAAATTTTGTTCCATTGACAAATAATAAAGTAATAATATCTATTTATAGAAGCATGATGGAATTCTCATCACAATAGATTCCATAACATTTAAATAGGTAGCTTGTTTTATTCAGCCAATAAGTCTGACGAAAATATTGTAAAGCACAACATTGAATATAAACTCTGGAGAGCCAATTATTATAGCCATAGTACTACTTGATGAATTCAATAAACATGTAAGAAATTGAAAAATAACACACATAACCATTATTGTTTATATTTAGTGATATTTCTAATCTTAACCACTGCTCGTGGGAATGCAACTCGAAAATCATATCAATAGGTATTGTACCAACAGGTTATGGGTAGGGTACTCAGTACTGAAGAGAATCAATCAGAGAAGTCAAGACGTCTTTAATCAGCACTTAATCATGGTTAAATATTTCATAAAATGTTATATTCAATTGAGCCACAAAAAATAATTTGAAATTGGATTATTTGAAGTTCGATCCAATAAATGGGATGAGGAAATACACAAAATTGAAATTTATCTTTCTACCTATTTATATAGATCACTGGTTCCCAATAAGTTGTCCGCGAAAGCTCTAGAAGTGGTCCGCAAGGAGTCCGAGGGAAGGAAAATTGATGTTTTAAGCTTTATTATTGTTTTTCAAAGTTATATTTTTTGTCTATATTAAAGTATAATCAATTTCTCTTCGAAAATGATATATCGAACTCATTTTAAGTTGATAATATGTTTCCAATCGGTAAAATAAGTGATAAGTTCCAAATGTCTAATGCTATAAGATAGGACTTGAAAGTTTGTTTGGAATCTTAATGGCAGATTTGTACCATGTGACCGAGCTAACCAATCAGAAGCGTGACAGTCAATGACCATACCGTATTGTGGGTAATATAGTTACTGTAATAGAGCATGTAATTCTCTTTCATTCGAGGCCAATCGCAAGTTTCTATCATGTATCTTACTCGTTTTAGAGACTCTTGAATAACAGTTAAATCGAAGAAAAAATGATAGAATAAGAATAATCATCTTTTCAATTGGCTGTAACTTTTCAACGGTACTGTATTAAAAACCGAAAAACGATTAATGGGAGCGAAAAGAGGAGAAAATTCTCTACAACCTGACTTCTTTTTGGATTTTTCAAGTGAAGTGTTTCACAAGATATGCAACTGTGAAAATTATTAGCATAATATCACAAATTTCTCGCATATTCTTGTGAAACACTTCAGTTAGAAAATTTCAGGTTCGAATTTAGCGCCCCAAAATACATTATACAACCGTCGAAAAAATTCTTTCGGGGATGTTTCCTGAAAAACGACCATTTGACTGGACTAATAACTTATAGGAAATGAGAAAGGTTTCTATGAACATTAAAAATGCAACAATTTTTACCAAGACAGAGCACAGTGGTGGTGAAAAGTAGCAATATAGTTGAACATTTTATAATTTGAAGGAAAGCCAAAATTTATAAAATCAATGGTGCTTTAATCTTTATTCAAAACACAAAAAATAAATGCTTAATAGATAAAGAAACAATTATTACAGAACTATCTTTCAGAGAGAAGTATCAATTTCATACTAAAAATCTAAATCCTACAAGTTTGGTACTTCAAAAATAATTCATTCTCATCTAGATACATGATATTAATTGGACTAAAATTTACGAATTATTTTTTCACCCTCCGATCACATATCATAAGACACAGACAATGGGTAGGGGGGCAATTTCCAAGCTGAACAGCTCCCAAGCTGGTCATCCCCGCCAAACGCCCTGATATGAAATTGCTGATCGTTCACTGTTGTCCAGTTATATTCACAGAAACATGGTCACCTCGCTTGAGTCTCCGGTAAGTGTTAGTTGCATAGTATTATATTCGTCTTTGCAAACAAAAGGCAATAGTTTAGCATAAATCTACCGAAGAATGATCCAAGTTTACGCAGGAAACGTTATGGGTGATGATGTTTGTGCGTGAATTATGTTGGAGAACTATAGACGCCAGAAGAAAATAATGTATTTATAGGAATCGCTGTGATTCATGACAACTCGGCCTCACAGTGCTGGTGCACTTGACTTCTCTAGCAAATCAAATGAGATGATTTCGATCACCCGCCATATAAACCTGATTGAAACCCGCTAGTAATTCCTTCTCCCCAAACACACGACATTACTTTGAGGCCAGAGCTTTCAAACTAACGAGGAGCCCTAAAACAAAATCATAGTCCACTTAAACTCATCTGTCGGTAGCATTTTATGGAAAGTGTTTTGGTAGGCTGATCCACTAGGGTTGACAAATGTCTCAATCTTCACGGCTATTATGTTGAAGAATGATCATAAGTAGCGCAATTAACTTTTAGTGAAAAAATTATCTTTTCATATTACCCGACTTGTCTCATACGGTACTCCATAACTGGAGTACTTAGGACGTAGTCTTACGGCACTAAACATTAGTATTTTATTTATGGCCAATTGGAGGTTCAAAAAATGACCCTCCTATAATCTTGACAGTAAATAGACCAAGTGAAACTGAATGGTGGATATTGAGCTCCAACAGATCAAAGAAATTATTAGAATACGACTTACCGATACAATACACATGAATATAAAGCATGAGGCACGTAACTGGTAACCAATAAACAGCTGACACGTCGTTTCCTGTTTCCTCAAAGAAAAAGAAGATTCCAAGAATAGCCTGAGAATAGAAGAACGACGAATTGAGAATAAGTTTTACAAAGAAAATTAAGGTTGTGCAAAGGCTGCAAAAAAACTTTCTACTGATGGTGACATTTTTCAAAGTTTTTGGATTTGTTTACCATACTATCAAGCTATCAAAATTAAAAAGTTTTATCAGGAAAAAAGTTTTTCTCCGATCATTACTTTATGAGATATGAGCGCATAAAATTAAATATTTTTTATTCGGTAAGAAATAAATCAATGAAATTTTGAGAATAAATTCTTCATTGTATTATTGATTCAAACATTTTCTGAAAATATCGATTTTTGAGAAAGTTATTCAATTTACCTACAATAACTTCCAGTTGAGTTTTTTTTTGGTAAATTGAATAACTTTCTCAAAAACTGATATTTTCAGAAAATTTATCAATCAACGATTCCATGAAGTATAAAAATTTCATGGATTTATTTCTTACCGAATTTGAAATGTCCTGTCCCAAAAATTTGAATTTTATGCGCTCATATCTCAAAAAGTAATGATTGAAGAAAAATGTTTCCTAAGAAAACTTTTTCATTTTGATAGCTTGATAGTATACAAATCGAAAAACTTTGAAAAATGTCACCAATACATTAAAATAGTATTATTTTATTATATAATTTATACAAAGATCAAATACATCATAAATTCATCTTGAGAACATTTAACCAATTTAAAATTCATAAATTTACAGATTTTCCAAATCATCCTAAGTTATTTTTTTGGAGTAGCTTATAAGAATACAGTTTATTGTTACACAGCAACATTCAAAGATTCAAATTTCAATATTATTGTAATATACAGAATACGTACCGTATTTTATAACAGACAAAATTTCTTTTATGCATAGGCCTACAGTTTGGTAATCCAATTTTGGATCAGGGATTTGGACGAATGAACCTGACTAATTCAGTTACTGAGCGATTAAAGATTGTTCAAGTACGAAGCATAAAATTAGGGTACAGTATTTCAAATCTATTTTAATCCAATGCAATAGTTCTTATAAGAAAAATTAAGACAGATGTAGGAACTGGAAGTTAGCTTATGAAATTAAGAAGGGATAGACATGAGTAAAATATTGACTGTTTCCTCTACACAAATTCTCCAATCATTACAAGTGTTCAACAGATTTTGAGAAAATTATTTTTCATAGATTTCTTATAAAACTAGCCCAACAACCAAAGGTAAAAAACAAATAATTTAGAGTTTGACGGCCAGGATAGCCGATCCGACTAAGGTGTTGTACCCTTCAGTCTGCTAGTGCTGCCTGGTCGCGGGTTAGAATCCCATCCCGTCGAAAACCATCGAATAGGCATGGACATAAATCACCCTCACACTTCCCATTGCCCACGCACAAGCAAAAAGCTCATGTGGGTATCATCGGATCCGCAATAATTCAAATTCAAATAATCTTTATTCCTTCTTTACAACATAGGTACTTTACAAAAATAGCAAGCGAGATACATATAGTACACGGAATTCCCCCACAAAGACCAATCGTCTGCGTGTGGAGGAGAGTTCCATGGACAACACATTTGCAATCACAAAATATTTTTTATAATAATTACAAAGTAAATGAATATTTTTTAGAAAATAAGTAAAATAAAGAAAGATAACTTATTCATAATGAGAGAGGATGGCTCTGAGACCGTGTTACGCTGGGTTACAAGAGAAAGGACTAATTTATAATTAAAGAAAGGAAAAATAACATTTATATCGTGTCAAGAAAAATCACTTAATGATTTCAAGGAATTTTATCTCTACAAGGGTTGTTGGCGGGTGTAACGAGAGCAGAGAAGGGCTTCAGCTGCCTCCCAGCCAATGCTATATAGCCACCTGTCGACACCTCTTCTATACACGGCCAAACAGCACACCTCAGCCTCTATGATCTCATTTGGAATATTTCTATAATTATAAAATGTGTGCTAAGTAATATGAATTTGATAGTTCTGACCCATGTGTCAATTGAGGAATTTCATAATTATAGTTGGACCTATGGCGAGTTTCATAACGGGAATTTAAATTTGTTTCGCCAATGATCTGAGATTTGTATTTTTTTATGTGAATTAAAAGTGATTTGATAAAAAATTGTCTGATATTTAAAACCGGAAATTATGAAAAAAGCAAGGTAGTCGGGTATCTGTGATTTCTTTTCAGTATTTTTTTGATTATTGTTCTTTGTGTTACGGCTAGGGGTTTAACAATAGTAGAGGAAACACCACCCCAAGCCAGGATGCCATACTGGATCAGCGACTGAACATATGCAAAGTACACCATTCTGCACTGGTCTATGCTCATTACTTGGCTGATCTCAGAAAAAGCAAATAATAATTTTCTGAGTCTGCTCTTGAGACACTGAATAAGCTGCACCCAACTCAACTTATTATCTATTATAACACCTAAGTATTTGTAGTAATCAACTCGTTCAAGGGAATGACAGTCACAGTCCTGACTCCTTGCATTTCCGCATGAGTGTATCTGCAATATGAGTTGGCCAGGATCAGTTTGGTTTCTTGTTACTATTGGCATGTATTTAGTTTTTGTGACATTAACGGTCAGGCAGTTGTGATCAAACCAATTTTTAATTCTTGCAAGGTCCAATGATGCACCGCAATAAGTCCTCTCCCATGTGCCCTCAGCTGACACCAACACCGTGTCATCAGCAAATAAGAACAATTTTCCATTAGTTTGCAATTTTGAAATATTATTTACATAGATGAGAAAGAGAAGAGGTTCAAGAGTGCTACCTTGAACCACTCCAAACTCAACAGGTTCTGTTTCACTAAATTTTCCATCAATTGAAACGTACTGCTGTCGATTATCAAATTAACTTTTGAACCACTGCAGTGAGTTGTTCTTGATGCCACACATCTCGAGTTTGGTGATAAGTTTAGATCCATCAACAGAATCAAAGGCCTTTGCCAAGTCTAAAAAGGTTATTAAAACTTTTTTTTATCTTAATATTATTTGAAATATGCCGTGTCAAATCAAAAAGAGCATCAGAGGTGTTTTTTGATTGTTGAAACCCATATTGGTTTTCAGAGATCAAATCATTCTCATTCAAGTACTTGGATAATTGTTTCTTAACACATTTTTCAACAATTTTGGATATTGTTACTGAAAAAGAAATTGGCCTATAGTTTGACAAGACATTCTTTTGTCCTGATTTATATATTGGTATTACCTTGGCAGTTTTGAGAGCACACGGGAAACGGCCCACCGCAATGCTTAAGATTGACTATGTGATGGATCGGTGAAATTTGTGAATCTAAGTTATCTCTGAAAACCCTAGTTGGGATACCGTCGTGGCCAGGGGCAGAACGGCCTTTTAGACTCTTGACTACATCAGCAATTTCTTGTCTTGAAACTGGCTGAAACTCGAATACAGTCTCCACTGCATGATCTTGATCTTTTATTTCTGGCGCACCCTGCACCATGATAGAACCAGCCAGCCAGGTTTACCCCAACTGCCGAAAAGTATTGGTTGAAATCATTGCAGATTTCTCCAATTCCTTCGGAGCTGTTTGTTTCTCCACTTTGAGTAAAAGCGCTTATTGGAAAAGGTTGCTTATTGGCTGGACGACCCGAAATTTCATTAATAACAGCCCACAGTTTTCTTGGATTATGAGAAGATTCTTCAATTTTGTTTCTGTAGTATCTATGTTTGGCTTGTTTGATTGCAGAATGAAGAGAATTCCTGTATTGTTTGAACTCGTTCTTTAAAATTTGATTAAAAGGCTGTCTGTTTAGTTTTTTCTAAGTTTGTCACGATGCCGTATTGAGTTAACAAGTCCCGCACTGATGCAAGGCTTGATTTGGGTTTTTTAGCTGTAAGTTTAATCACTGATGTTTTGGATTCAATAACATTCTGAAGAATGTTAGTGAATTGGTTAGCAGCCATATCAACTTCATTTTGATCAATGACGCTATCTCAATTTTGGCTTGAGAGAGATTTTGAAATTTCGTTCCAGTCTGTTCTTGAAACGAATTTAACATTCGTGGGCTTGAGTGAGTTGGAAGATACTAAATTCAAAACATATGGCATAGTGATCTGTTATAGAGGACTGTAAGATAACGGATGATGCTTTGAAGGTACGCGGAAGTTTGATAAAATAGTGGTCAATACATGTGCCACTAGCGGAACGAGTGACTTTATCTATGCATGCCACATAACCCGCGCCGTTCAATACATCCACGTAACGTTCTTCAAGAGAGTTGGGAGCAACATTCAGTAAGTCGCGATTGATATCACCGGCTAATAGCCGAATAGAGCTATTTGAATGTTCATTACAATAAATTTCAAGTGCGTCTATGAAATCAGAGAGGCTGGAGTTCGGACTGCGATAGACGGATAGAAGCTCGCATGTTGCACCCGCCCATTCAAACTTCAAACTCAAACAGGTGGCCAGGCCGCCAATTAAATGCTCGCTATCAATATAGACAACCAATTCATCACTCTAATTCAAGCTGTTATAAGTTCTGAATAAATTGTATCCTGGAATTGAAATTAAGTTACTTTCATCTTTTAGCCATGCTTCGGTTAAAATAATACAATTAAATTTATGCTCAAGTCCATGTAAAACAGTTAAAAATTCATCTATATTTCTACCGTAGCTTCGAATATTTTGGTGAATTACTGAAAACCCATGACACTGGCAATTCTCAGAGCCCTCCTCATCTCTAAATAAATATTGAAAATAATTAATGTGATTGCACTCTGTGCATTTAACGAATGGAAGATCCAATTCATCGAACACGTCTCTTAGCATTTTTATGACAACTTACCCGGCCGCCTGGTATTCAATTAAATGGTACTGTACTGTACATTTGAGAGCAAACAAAATAAGAATAAAAAGTCTCAATTATTTTAATTTGAAATAAATTAAAACTAACACTTTGGTGTAATATCGTAATTACGAAAAAAGTGTAATGTGAAAAAGCGTAGGCTAACCGACGTTAAAAAAATGATAATAAAAAAGTAAATTGATCTACTAAAATAAGTAAATTGTTATACTTTTGTTAATATTTTGTATGAATTTCGAGTGAATAAATTTGAATTTGAAATTTGAAAAATTTTTTATGCGAACTGTATCGTTTCATTGAATAGCCTTATATAAAGCAGCTGAACAGAATAAGAAATTTAGTTGAGTTACTTAATTGAGAAGGGAAAGAGAATATATAAGTTGTTAATAAGAGATAATATTTCAATTGATTCTAGGTTTAAAGAATTGGAAAAATATAGTATTTAAGGTAAATTAAATATATATTATTCAATCATGTGTGTAGGATTTCACACTGGTTAGAGTTATATCTGAAACATGCTACACTTTGTGATAATATATCGGAAAAATAAAGATAATGATTTCCATAAGAAGTGTAATTTATAAGTGATGATTTATAATTTATCACCTTAATTATAAATCAAGTTAGATATAGCGTTGCTCTACTGAAGCTAATAGTAATTGCCAATGAAATCACAGCTAGACTTAATCTCTACAATAAAAGATAGCTTGTTATTACAACGGTGTAATCAGTGCTTTATGATAACGAAATTTTCCAACTGTGGCAACAGCACGCCTCTAACTTCGTTTCATTGCATATTATCTCAACAAGTTGAATAGTCGAATATAGGGTATAATCATGCTTTAGCAAATACCTATAAAGCCTATTCATACATTCAACTTTATTTACGTACTACTCTATTAGAATTGTTGAAACTAATATTATAGAGACTGTATAATCAGTCTCAATATATGTGATTAAACAGTCTCTAATGATAATACTGATGTGAGGAAATGCAGTATAATCAGTATAATAACAATAATAATAAAAAAATGGGCTACTGCAATTGAAAAAAATCGTTATAACCCTAGTTCTAAAATGTTTTATACTTGAAATAGAACATTGAACAGGAAAATAGGATATTATGTATGAGCAACTCACATGAGCAATGGTCATTCCCAGAGCAGACACTGCTAAGGGAGTTTTGAAACCGAAGCGTTTGACTAGAGCAGGAGTGAAGGAGGCTGAGATGAGTTGGACCGCTCCCACAGTCATGGCGCAGTACTCGGAAGGCAGGTTGCCGGCCTTGTCGAAGATCTGCTGTGCATAGAACAGCACCACATTGATGCCACTGAACTGCTGCAGGAACATCAGGCCACATGACAGCCACATCGCTTTCACACTGCCCGGACTCGACAGGATGTCGTGGAATGTAGATCGCTGTCCTGTATGGAGGCCTTGTTCTATTGACGCCTGTAATATCAATATATTTATTTATTTCATATTGTACAAGAAACTATATTCATGAAATAATTGTGACTATGGAGGAAAAACTAGGCTGAGCCTGGACTATTTCTCTCCAGAATTTTGATAAATAGTTAATAGATGACATGAGGATGACACTAATCGATGACATGTACAATAAATGGTATTCCTGAAAAACTTTAAAAAAAATCCAAACAACGATTTTTGTCAGGAAATAGGAGGCTAACTTTTCACATTTCTGGTAGCGTGAATAAGCGAAAAAGGCGTCATAACATTTGTTACTACAGAATAATGGACTGTTCATGATAACCAGTTCAAGATAACCATCTACCAACCCAAACCTGGATAAGAAAATGGGCCAAGTTGTATCCTGTAAGTACGTCAATTTGTTCCATGGAAAACATAGTTATTTGGCTGATTTAGGCCTATATGCACCATCTCGGAGATTGATTAATTGTTCGTTTAAACGCGGAGACACATTATATTGGATGCGACCATACCTTTTGGTAATTGTAGATTAACGTTAAACGTAGATGGTGTATATGGATGGCCTTAAGCTTTATAATCCAAAGAACAACTTGTGAGATAAAATAAATCTATACCGTACTGTAATGTAATTGCTAATAAAAATATGAAGAAGACATTCATAAACTAAACTGAACTGAGCAATAAATAAAGCCCCAGTTCTGTATTTTATTTGATTAGAATTAAAGTGAAATAAATAATATCCAAAAATGAAATTGTAATGCTTATTGGACAAAACATAATAAGGAATGTTGTGATTAAATCTATGTTTCAATTTCAATATTTTATTTTTGAAATAAAAACTCTAGTAGAATTATCTAAATTGAATCACCGTACAGTAAGTTATAAAATATAGTGGGTAAAGTTTTCAATAAGGAATAAATAATCAACCTCAGCATTAATTCATTGTTTACAATATCGCCACTAAGCAAAGTTATTGCAGTCAATCATATAATAACTGGCCAAGATCTCAGACTGAAATATGAATGTTTTGTTATTTTGCAAGAATAGGGATATTAAATATTATCCTGAATTAATATTGTTGATATTCTCATTGGACAAACTATACTTGCCTGTATCATAGCAATTTCTCTCTTAGCCGCAGTCACAGACACATTTCCGCGCAACCATCTCAGGTCCTTCATTGCCTTGTTCTTGTTTCCAGCCTGGAGCAGGAAGTGCGGCGACTCGGGAACGAAGAAGAAGAGCACGAATGTGAGGATGGGCATGATGGAGGAGACTACAATGAGCCACACGTAGGACAGGTAAGGGCCCACCGCGTACTCCATCATGTAGCCGAGTGCAAGGAACACCTCCGACGATGAGGCCAGCACTGCACGCAGTTTTCGCTGTTCACAAAAAAACTCCCCTAAGTATCATTCAAGCTACAATAATACAAAGTCAGTATAATTAGAACTGGACAATAATTATTATGGAAGGAAATTGAATAAAATATATATTTTTTTAGAATGAATTTTTATTTTTTATGAGGAATCACTTGTTGATAGTTAAAAATATTAAGCCTACACTTTATGATTACATACTAGGACGGAATTGGTAGGTCACACTTCTCATCACTGGAACTGACAATCTATTAACATAGATAAAATATAACATAAAAAGATGTCCAATGGTATAGGGCGTTTATGTTCCATATTTTACTGTTAACTCAAGCAAATCGTCCTAGTAGTTGTTTTTCGTGAAGCTATGTGACGCTGGTAGTCTCTCAAACCGTGTCGTTCTTACACTCTCACCCCAACAAAACAGTAATAATAGACAGCAGTCGACAGTAATTGGCTTGAGTTAACAAAAAATCGGCTTGAAAATTGGAACATAAACGATCTATACCATGGAATGCTATCTTTTCTCTATGATTTTAGTCACTAATTCCTAATAATGATTTAATGGTTACTGATTAATGATTACGGTATTATTGAACAAAAATCCAAATTAAATATTGTAAATCATCCCGAATACTTCTGCTACTGCAAATATTGACAACAGGGTAAACAGCTAGATGGAAATTCGATGAGTGCTATTATTCAAAAATTATTTGCCAGCCCGGGAATTATTTGTAGTGCTCATAGAAGTTCCATCTAGGTTCAACTGTATAATCTATTTGTTGTTAATTAAAAATATTTTGTTGTGACCTAGTAACTGTTTATTAAAAAAAAATGAATAGCCTAGATTAGATGACTAGATTAGTACAAATTCATCAAGTATTATTATAAATATTCGAAAAAGTTTTCAATTCAGAAGGAATTTCTAAATCCAAGTTCACCAAATATTTTCTAGCCTTACAATTTACAATGCAAGTGAAGTAGTTAGGCTATCTATTATAAGAATCTTTAAATAAGACCACTAAAGCAAAAAGCAAAAAAAAAGTTATATTAATTACAGTTAAGTGCTCCGCAGACATTTTCTCCTTGGAATAGAATAATATTAGTTTAAAAAAAAACTATATATTAATTACAGTTGAGTGCTCCGCAGACATTTTTTTCATGGAATAGAAAAATATTTCCTATAATAATAATATGGCTTTTATTGTTGGGGAGTCGCTGACGGAAGTTTCACCTCGCCTGAATTATATCATTTAAGCCGTCAATGGGCCTTACTGTCATACTTCAACCGGGGCCGACAGTTTAACGTCATCCGATAACACGGGAGTGACCTGGTCAAAAACGTTTGGTTATGAGCGGGTTTGAACCGGGGATCTCTAGGCTGCTATGCAAGCACTCTATCCACTAGACCACGGCTCTTTTAGCCACCATATTAGCTATTTATAAAAAAATGTTACCTACTAATATTAGATAATTACAATAATGCGAGCTTAACTGGAACAAAATTACAAAAATATGGTGTGGTACTCTCACACAACTTTCCTTGCTCATTGTACTGTAAGCCCCATTCTTAGATGAGAATAATTTAGGGGAATAACATAATGACGATTGGCGGCAACATATTTGAAACTACGATCCAGACTTCTGTATAATGTGTATATAATATTATAATTGTTTTCAGAGTACTTTTTACTTTGTGTAAATTGTGAAATTCGTTGATTTTTTAAAATTCGTTAAAACAGCTGTTCTACAAATGAAATATCTATGTGTTATTTTTATGAACTGCTCTACCTACCTAATGCACGAGAAGGAGGTTACAAAGTCCATTTCTCAAGGATGGGGTGGACCCCCCATTAGTTTCCCAGAAAGGAGACTCATGCCAGTTGATAGAGCTGATAAATACAGGGTATGAATTTGAAAAAAATCGGTAAGTCATTTTTGAGAAAATCGTGAAAAACATGGTTTTTTAGTAATTATCCGCCATTTTTCTCAAGAATATTACGGAGCTCCAGCAACTTTCCCAGAAATGAGACTCATGTCAGTTGATAGGGCTTATAAATAGCTATCCATGGTATGAATTTTAAGAAAATCGTTTGAGCCGTTTTCGAGAAACCCGTGAAAAACATGGTTTTTTAGTAATTTTCCGCCATTTTGAATTGAATTTCAATGAATTTCTTACTGTCGGATCCTCATGGTATAAGGACCTTGAGTTTAAAATTTCAAGTCAATCGGTTGATTAGGAATGGAGTTATCGTGTTCACAGACACACACACACACACACACACACACACACACACACACACACACACACACAGACCAACACCCAAAAATCATGTTTTTGGAATCAGGGGACCTTGAAACGTATAGAAAACTTCTTGAAATTAGGGTACCTTGATTTTTTTTGGAAAGCAATACTTTCCTTACCTATGGTAATAGGGCAAGGAAAGTGAAAAAAACGTTAAAATTCAAATGTATTTAAAAAACGTCATAACTGTAACATATTTTTATACTATTCTATAGCCTACATGTCTACAAGTGAGTATAACAAGTAAAAAGTAAATCAAAATCAATTTTGAAAAAATAGAATATTTATACGCTCATTGATGAAGATAAAACACAAGTTTCATTGTGTACATGGCAGTGGGAAGAACACTACAGAGCCTCAATATGGTACAATATTTCAACTGACATGCAAACTATCATTATTCAATCAAAGTAATGAAATTACAAACGACACAAACCACTCAGCTCAACTTTTACCATAGTGCTAGTAGAAATAAGGAGGTGAAATAAGTTCACCAACTTCTCCAAAAAAATAAAAATTGTTTGCAAGATCAAATCACTAAGATCAGCTTTTACTATACAGTGCTAGCAGAAGGAAAAAAGGGAAATAAGTTTTCAACTTCTCAAAAAAAGTATAATGTAATAAATACTTCAATTTGATATTAGAATTCTTCGAAGTGAGATCACAAGCTGATGCTTAGATTTGAGCGCCACGAACACGCTTATAGTCTTCAATTTGATATTAGAATATCTCAAGTGAAATCACAAGCTGCGTATAGACTTCAGTGCCACGAACCACTACCTCCGTAAACAAAGCCGTAATGCATTCGTGTGACGTCAGTACTACAGGTAGGGCTCCTACACCACTGAAAATTCGTTGATTTCAGCTGATCTATATCAGCTAGTGTTTTTATTGGTGTAGGAGCCCTAACCTGTACTGACGTCACACGAATGTACAATGGCTTTGTTTACGGAGGTAGTGCACGAACACGCGCATTGCACTTTTCATCAGCTGATGAAGCTTATTATTTCTTACTGTTTCTGTAAAAATACATATATAATCAGCTGATGAAGAGTGAAATGCGTGTGTTAGGTTGGGCAGTCTGTACGCAGCAGCACAATATGTTAACATATATGTTGATCATTTATTATGATCAGAAAATCCAGGTTTCAGCTTTTGTTCGATTGACAGTGTTGTCGGATGATGAGACTTACCTCAGCTATTTCGCCGACATACATGGGCACAGCTGTGAAAGCAATAGCGACGGCCACCCCTTGAATGAATCGGCACAAATAGATGACCTCCAAGCTAGGAGCAAAGCCAAGACCAATCCAAGAGAGCAGATGGAGGGCGGCTGACGTGATGAGCGTCTTCTTGCGGCCGACGTTGTTGAGCAGGAGTCCGGCGACCACTGGCCCAGTGGCGGCGCCCAGCATCAGGAAGGAGGCGATCAGCGAGCCGATCTCGCTGGTGATTGGTGGCAGCCACGGCTCGTGGCCCTTGGTCAACCGGGGCAGCGTCGGCGACGTCCAAGACAGCGATGCTCCGCACGAGAAGAATGCCAGGTTGGCTGTCAAACCACAAAACACATTTTCAAATTGAATGTTCCATAGTTAAATACAAAATATAACAAAACTTGATAAGAACGTTTCAATCAATATAAATTTAGCAACATAACCTACGTTTCAGGCATAGCCTACTACCCTACTTCTATAAAAATTCGGAAAGGGAAGAGTTTTGGGCTAGGCCTATTGGTCCTTTTCTAATCATGTATTTGATTTGTCTATTAGGAAATGTAAATATACAAATTATAATAGTAGGTTATGTATTAATGTCACTCCGACATAATATTAGTAGCCTAATGAGAATTACTTATTTCTCTCCTTCATAATATTAAATCTTCTAAGCTTCTATGTTTTTATTAGTTTCAAAATAATTACTATAGTAGTGGGTTATCATCTATACTAAATATTTTGAAATTAAAATAATTGTTTGAAGTGGGTAATAAGATGAATTATGATATAATATAATACATGAGATATCTAAGATTACTCGATAAACTATCTACTCTGGATTTGTTGTGCATCATCCAGAGAAATTATTAATTAATAATATAGGCCTAATTATAATTTCTTCATTACTAAGACCACATTGGTTTTGAAATATTTGACTATTAGATCAATCTATTAATAAAAAAATCGACCTATAGTTATGAAGTAAAATCTTTTGAAAATTGGGAGCTAGTTTTATCTTATTACCTTTACCTTCACCTTTATTGGGATAATATCTGGTGTACTAAAACGGCACAAGTGGGATATGATATTATGAAGTTATGAATGTTTTCACATCCATTGAACTAGATTAATTTGATTATTTTTTCAATTTATTTTTATATCGTTTACACTAATCGCAAAAACTACTATATGCACTGAAAAACTAAACAACTATTATACGATCAACATTTCAGTCATTTTCAACATGACTTTGACTTGACATTCCAATAATCATACCAAACCCATTCAACTTGTGTTAATAAAGCTAACTTGTACACCGCTTTATTGATTCATGAAGTCATAATTCATACAAGGTGCGTCAGAACAGATTGAGCAGTTTGCTTCGATTGTCATATCAAACGTAACTTATTTATAATTTCACCATGGTCAATTCTTGTTCATTATTTTCATACATTCGAATAGGCAACATTATTTGGACCGATGCTCATCGTGGTTTTTCCGTTCGCGGTTATTATGAAAACAATTTTAATATGAGATACGGTAGCTACACAACGAGCTTTTCAATTACAGTTCATCATTCCACGTAACAACTCCGTTCCTAATGTTAACACAATTTCGTCCTGGTTTCGGCAGTTGGAGCAAACTGGCAGTACACTAGGAACAGACACAAATGGTCGTTGGTCGTCGAAAAATTGTGCTAATAAGGATGAAAACAGTAGGTAGTCCAACGATCACTGGAACGTTCTGCTCGTCGACATTCTATTGCACTTGGGATCTGTTTGAGACAGATTATGTGACTAATTCAGCATTTCGATTTTTTATCCTTTCAAAATAGTGATTCCTCAAGAATTTGAGACGAATTTCGCATTTCGATTTGAAGTTTTATCCTTTAAAAATAATGATTGCTCAAGAATTACGTCCAGCAGACTATGGCAATCGACAAAATTTGTGTGAGCAAAAATGCTTGCTATAATAATAATCTAAATAAGTTTATGATTATAAGCAAGGCATGTTTATTAACATGCTTGCTTAGATCCCTCCAAATGCCGCTTTCTTTAGTAGTGACGTGGCACAGTTTCATCTTAATGGATAAGTGAATAATCAATAACTCCGCTACTAAGCTGAAGAAAACCCTCGAATTATCACCACAAAAAAATAATCATTGATGAATTTAATGCTATACGACGCGACATTTGTGCTAGAGCTAATGAAAATTTTATAATTTGTCTCCAACAATGTATTGATGCTCATCTTCAGGACATTATTATCAAAACCCAGTTAATATAAAATGTGCTGCTGCTTTATCGGTCTATAAAATGGAAAACAATTTTGACTATCTATCCTTAGTCACTTCTACAGCTTCTAAAAACTGCTTAATCGGTTCTGCTTCACCTGTAGTACGAATAGCTATCAAATAGCTTGATAGTGAGTGAGTTATGGGCTGTGATTGTTTCTTGCAAAATGTATAATTATATACGCTCACAAATTTAAAAATTTACGAAGCTTATAATTCCGAGCAAACAAATACTAATTTGATAATCGATTGAGAGTGAATTCGATAACATATTATAAATAATAAGGAATGAGCATTACGTTATGATAATTATTCAGTTCTACACATAAATTATGAATGATGGGAGTAATCACATGATGATAACAATCAAAGACAGTGTGAGATAGACTCTCATTGAATAAAGCAGTCATTGATGAAGGATACCACTACATTCAAATGAGGACAAGAACAAGAACGGTTCAAATCAATAGCATGATATTGGGTATAAGTATAATAAAACCACAGTGCCTGTATAATATTTGTGAATAGATTATTTCGAATAGATACCGTTCTTTCAATGTTAAAAGAGGAAACTGTATATTTTATAAGAGAAGATACACTTAATGCGTGTAAGATAAAAATAGTATTTCAAAAAGTTGATTAGTAAATAAATGTATCAAACAATCCTATTTTATAAGTGAGAAATATTAATCAGAAATGAAAAATAATGTAGAAGATTGAGAAAGTAAGTGCAGAAGGTTGATTAAGCAACTAATACTCTATCGTACTAAGCAAGATGATCTCATACTTGCAAAATCAATATAAATCTTGATAGCAAAATAGAAAAAGAGGATATTCTGAACCTGGTAAAAGGTTTTTTACTATCAATCATTCTGCTGAAATGAAAAATAATAAATTCTGATTGAGATCTGACATGAATTGACTTAAAGAAACTTCGAACAAGGCAAATAAATTACAATTTTAAGAAGAAATTCTACCAAAATAATACGTATCTGAATATGTGTTTATTATCTAGAACGAGATGCACTAAACTTTTAAAGTGTTTGAACAGTCCATTTTCATGGAGGAGTCATACTAGCCCAAGCCCAGCTAAATGTCTTTCAACTGCTTGGGCTTATTCTTAGAACTGATCAAAGTTGTATGATCTGCAATGAAACGAAACATTTTCAATTATTCTATTTCACAGATGATACAGTACAAAGCACAACAATAGAGAAGAAATCTGTAAATTTTTCTTTCTAGCTATCAATTTGGAGAATGATAGTACTTTGTACTCGAGCTGAGGTGTAAATTTAAACTAACTGCAATGTTGAGCATTGAAAATCCCATTTCAATTTAAAAAAATATTATTAATAACATTCAGTTTGATTCCTTTATTGTGGATAGATGCATTAAAATACCTCATCCCTTAATAATACAGCTGTAAGCTGGTAATTACCGTACATGAATGATACAATATTACATTTACTATCATAAAGTAAATTGTATGAAACGTTTATATAAAATAAACATTTACTATCATTTAATGCTTCAACTTATAATTCCAATGCAATCGCTTCCACTCAATATTAAAGTAGTAGCTCAATAGCTTGTGCTCCTAGTGAACAGTTGAATATAATAAGTTTGCATTAAAATAATTTTGAGATAAAACGGGCAATTTGTGAGTAGTTGAGGCAAAAATGTAATCATTTTGAGTTAATCGAATAACTCGAAACTATTAATATCGGTAACAAAAGTTCATGCAATCGATGAATGACAGGTGAGAGGATAACAATACAGATGAATTGACAACACTCAGATTTTGACAATAGTGCATAGTGAATTTGAAAAATAAAATAATTTTGCAAACAGTGTTATAAAAACTCGTATTATACTGTGTATACGAATACTCTGATTCAACATATTTTTATACCGTTATGATTTGACATATTTATATACCGTACAAAACTGAATTCTGTACGGTATGATTCGATAAACGCTTTCATTTTTATTCTTAAAAATCAATTCTTTGTTTTGCCACATCTTTTTTACTATTTTTCAATTTCCTGTTTTATTTGAATTCTGCTATTTTATTAATTTTCGGAGTATATTCTGATTTGTAACGGAAAAAACATTTCTCAACAAACACAAATTTACAATATAGTGAACAGAATTTCAAGTGAGCTACTTAATGTCACTGGTTTATGGATTAATCTCCACAAACAAAAAAATCAAGTACAGTATGTGCGAATCAGGGGCGTATTCTTAGGGCCTGGTCATTCAGAGAGCGATCTACGATCAGAGTTAATTATGAATACATAAATGGATTCCTTTGACCGCTCTGATAGCAATCGCCAGACCCTATAAGAACTATCAAGAGCAGGTTCTTGATATAGACTTGTTAGTCCCGTAGTTGCTAAAAGTTTTCAGCAATAATGTACCTATATGTCTTTTCTCACTAATAAACTTGACAGTTTACACCATTTACCCTTGTCCCCTCAGTAGCTTTAGCCAGACGGTGATTCTTGTACAGAGTTTCTCAATATAACTAAAAAGTCTGCTTTGAAAATGAGATTTTATTTGCAACTCCGAATTGCCTTTGTAAATTTCAAAACCTCTGATTGAGATTCCTAATTTAATAGCTTCGAAAAATAATACAGAATATCAAGTATTTAATACTTAATATTAAACAGACCCAATACTAGTTCATTAGCCTCAAAGCCATTGATAGAAATTTAAAAATATCTCATGTTTATAATTTACAATACCTAATGAATATCTGTTAATCTCTTAGTAAATTGAGATGATCAAGGTAAAAATTCATAGAAAATGTTTGGAGGAATGATAGCAGATTAATGCTCAACTCTTATATTAAATTATACGCCTTATCAAATAAACCTTCATCCAAACTAATTAAAATACTATGAAATATTGATAATTTAAAGATGGATCAAATATGGATAGGTGTTGCATTCAGAATGCAAGAATGCAAATTGTTGTTGCACAAGGTCAAAGTCAACCAGTGGTCAGATAGTTCACTTACTAACCGGTTAAAGCGGCATAGTAGAGCCTAGTTCGTTTCGTCTTCTCCCTTTCCACGATGTTTGCATTGTTTTCAACTTCGAAGGTCGAAAAATTAGCTTCTGAAAAAGTAAGCATCCATTAGATACTGAAACTAGAATGCATACAAAAGATTAGGTACTCTATATTCAAGATCATTATGCGTACTCTCTGACTTCAACACACACTACTTTTCATTTCAATAGCCAGCTTCACACAACAATATAAAAAAATAGAATACTCTGATTTTACATTATTATCTTTCCCAAACTGTATTCCAACCACATTTCGCCTAGTTTTCTTCTACTTATATTATTTGATGAACTCATTTGCAGAATTGTTAATCATAAACTATTACAAATTTAACATATATTTATTTTTAAAAAATCTATTACCTAGTCATGTGAAACACATGTACCCTAGAACTAGCTACAATGGAGAGCTGTGTAAATACAGTATCTCAACATTAAACATAAATCAATATTCATATTTTCTAGTTTGATCAATATGAATATTTACCAGAGCTACAACTACAAGTGTATGATCAGGTTCAACTAGCTAAAATTGAATTTAGGAATTGCACCATTTCAAGCCACTAACATTCTTCAAAACTCTACAATAAAAATAGGAAGAAGGCTATCGAATTTAGAGGGAAATCGTTAATAATATAAACAACCATTTTATGAATTAATTAACCTAAGCGGAAAAATCAGGACTTATTTAATTACTTTTGAACAAAAATTGTAGAATTTATTTTGTTACAGGTTCCAGAAAAAGAATACAGATAATAACCTACTAACAAAAGATGTAATTGATACATCATTTTATTGCTAAATAATAACTCCAGTTATTACAAAACAGAGAGTTATAACAAAATGAAAAATATCAAATTTCCAGCTACAAGGAAAACAGATAATGATAATTACCAATTCAAGAATGTTTAAAACAAGGATACACATCCCTATTCTTAATCCTAGATTATTTACAGCTAGCAGTTTACAAATTATTATTCAAATTAGTATTTTGCGCAATAACGTGAGGATGCACGATTGAACAGAAAAATAAAGACGTTTTGTACAAGGTTATAGTTATAAATAATGCACACATATTGCTGAAACAATGTAACATGTATAAGCAATGTAATTGTAAATAAAACAGAATCTCATCAAGGCCAAGGCTTTATTAAGTTTAGGCAACGGCTCCAAGTGTCTGCGAACTGCGGGGCGGGATGCGATCGGTTGGCTACATTGATTGCTTGAAGCCATACTCTGTATTGATAGAGTCAGCAGTACAAAGTAATTGACTAGCCAGAGCTAGCTGATGAATTGACCACAATCGTCTCAATAAACCACTTGTTGGAAACGGAAACCACACTTTTATTTCATCATTCCATCATCTTGAGATACAAACTTGAGTATTCTAGAGATAGCATAGCGTAAAGATACCGTTGTACTATTAGTTTCTGGTGATATTGATAAGTTAATATTTGAAATTGAGAAAGAGCTATCAAAACTGAAATCACTCAAGGAATATCATAAATCTAAATTGGGGAAGAATTTTTAACCATTTTGTTCATAAATAATCAACAACTTTTAAAATAATTTAGCCTAATACTCTTTTGTAGTAAAAATATGTTTTCACAGGTTCCTGTTATTTTTATCAGTGAGGAAAACTGAAAATGAATAAATAAATTAAACGCTCAAGATTCAAAAGGACCAAATGTCCAGAGGCAACAATGGAGGAATATCTGTCATGTTAATCTGTAGCGACATGGTGGATTCTGTGAAGAAATTTATTCATATCATATGATCGAATATGATAATAATAATAATAAATGGCCTTTATTCAATTAATCAACAAAAAAACAGTACACAAAGCAAATCATTGAAGGCGTTTTCATCCCATGGCATAGATCCGTCTGGGGGAGTTGATTAGAAATAGCAAATAATCATTCAAATAAAGAAGAAATTAAAAATCATGCTTTCACAAAAGTTCATATAAGTTAGAAATTGAATTGCTAAACCAGGAAGTGTTTATACTGCCAGGTATCCTAGCAGTAGTGGCTCACAGCTCACTGCCTGCCAGTCCCGTCCATTCAGATGTGACAGCAGCTCCTCTTCAGGCAAGATACTCTTCTGAAGGTGCCTTCTACGAATTTCAGCGAGTACAGGGCATCTGGCAATAAAGTGCGGTACATCCTCCTCCTCCTTCATGCTGCAGAGCGAGCAGATCCTCACCTCCCGGCGAAATAAGTACTTGTTCAGCAGAATAAGCTCTGTCCTCGCCTTCAAAAACCACTTCACCAGCGCAAAGTCGATCGGTTGATGTACATAATTGGTGAAATCTGCAAGTTGTGGATAGATCAAGCATCTGTGACTCCTCATCAATCTTTCCTTGAACCCGCGCTGCAGCCCCTCATCAACCGTTGAGAACCTTCTGGATATCGCACGTTAGAATATCGCCTGCAGCAGGAACTCCATACACCCTTTGCAGAACGATTCAGTTGTTATGCCAGAATACTTTTTCCTCAATGATTTTCCTGAGCAGTATGTTGGGATATCTGTGTTCAGGCAGCCTCATGCATCGATGCAAGTATTTGAGATGCAGCTTCAACGTGTAGAGCAGCAGTGGCCTCACTCCTGTCTCCAAGAACAAGCAGTAGACAGGTGCCCACACTGGCAAGCTGAAGATCTTTATCAGAAAGAAACGTTGCACCTTCTCCACCGGAGCAGATAATGATAGATTCCGAGTAGAGGCTGTGTCAGGTTCGAGCTCCTCGTTTTTTATAGATTTTCGTTAGTTAAAAGTTGGATTTTTGAATTTTTATATGTACCATCGTGTGCAGTTTTCTTTGTTTTATAAAATTGTCAGTTTATAATTCCTGTTACTTTCGTGTTGTGGCTGCAAATTGTGTCTTAAAACGAAAATTAATCATGAATTCACCAAAACACACTACTGTGACTCGTTCTCAGTCAGGCAAAGCAGATAAGCAGTCATCGTCATCATCGCATTCGTCCTCATCAGCTGTGAAAGATAAGGTGCCACAGCAGACGACTTCGAAGCAAGGCTCTGCCTCTGAGCCGGCTCGCCCTTTATCACCGGCTGTTATCTCAGGTATTGAGGACAATTTCGTGCTTAGAATTCTAAATGACAGCAATGTATATAACAAATTAGTTAAAGACGTTGTGTCCAGCGTGTCTTCCCTAGTCATTGAGGGGTTGACAGCATCTCTGAACTCTGCTATTCTTCAAATAGTGGATCTTCAAAAAGAAGTGTCATCGTTGAAAGAGCAGCTTAAGCTCAGTGATGAGAAAGTCAAGCAATCGTTTGATCGTGCCGATAATTTAGAGCAGTATCAAAGAAGAAACTGTATTGGCATATTTGGAGTGCCAGAAGCAAATAAGGAAGATACTGATCAACTAGTGATCGATGTTTGTAAAGATAAGCTGGGTGTTAACATCGAGCTGCAAGACATCGATCGCTCGCATTGCGTGGGGCGTCGGCTGGCCGTCGTGGCGTCCAACACCCCTCCACCCCAACATCATTGTCAAATTCGTTAGCTATCGTTAACGGTATGCAGTTTTCTCTCAGAAGAAAAAGCTCAAGGGTACTGGCGTTGTTATAAGGGAGGACTTAACACAACAAAGAATACAATTATATAATTCAATGGTCGAAAAATTTGGATATAAAAACGTATGGTCCTTTGATGGAATTATTTATTGGACTGACACTGAGGGTAAAAAGCATAGTGCAGCCGACCATGTCTGAGAAATGTATTTATGCTTTGAGTTTTAAATTTCCATTAATGATATGATTTTATTTAATTTATTTGTTCCATTTATTTAACACTATATACAGCATATCTATTTGATTTCATATTTCATACTCTCTGTCCACTTAATTTCATTCAATGAATCATTAATTACTATTATTACTATCATTATTATTATTATTATTATTATTTGTTTTTTCTTAGAATTTTATGACTTTATTTCTCTTTATTGTTGGTCGGCTAGATGAATGAAGTATGATTCAGTATAACATTTCTCTTCAACAGAACCTTTACATTCAGTCAAATCCATATATTATCTTGATGTTACTTTTGCATTATATTTCTGTGTGTGAATGAAGAGTAGAATCTCACGTGATTGTGATCTAGTTGTCTTTCTCATCCCGTTATCATGACTACGCCTAACTTATCTGTTGCCTCCGTTCTCTGTTCTAATTCTTCCTAATCGGTAGGGTTTACCTCTTTGTCAGGAGTACATGATAACATTATTCACTTTTCTATTATTATTATTATTTTCGACTATTTATTCTTTTATTATTATTATCATATATTAGTATATGTTTATGTATGTTTTTATGGTGATCTTATCTTTTTTCTGTGTCACAATGGAAATAAGTTACCACTCATACACTATCAGTATGCAGTTTGTTGCCTAATATATGTATGTGTATATATATATATTTTTTTTTTCTCTCTAATTATTTTGCTAATTACAGTATTTTGATTAAGTTTTCAGCCTTCTGCTTCTTTTTTCTTCTCAATATTCGCTATTCCTGTGGTACTCGTATTTGATTAACAGTATTAGTATGCTTGTATCAATGGAGCTGAACCGCCTTGGCCATCTAATACAGCGTTATCCTATTGTTCATAGCACTCGACTTCTTCACTTGATTTTGTTTTTCTTTTATCTCATATGATTTCTATATTTCTTCTCTCATTTCTTTCTTTGTGTGTGTGTGTCAGTATGAATGTGGTAAGTGTCTTTTTTGTATCTTCTTGTTGTTTCGCCGTTTCACCCCTCTCTTCTGCCTTGCTGCTTCGTTGTCTATACAGCAGGATGACGGCGCGGCCGCGCTGAGTGTCGGCAATGCCCTCAAGCGGGCTGTCTCTCCTTTCCCTGATCGTCTTAAAGTTGCTCATGTCAATGTGCAATCCCTTCTCTGCCATATAGATGAATTTAGTCACACTTTCAAGGGCAAAGATTGTGACATCATTCTTATATCTGAAACCTGGCTAAAACCGACAATCCCTAATAGACTTGTTGCACTCAAGGATTATGTGCTCATTAGGAATGACCAGTTACACAAGAATGGGGGAGGGGTTGCCACGTTCGTCAAGCGTTCTCTGTTGCCTGTTCATAAGTTTTCCTCTGATACCTCCCGTGCAGCTAGACCTGAATACATGTTTTTTGAGGTAAAGTGTAATGGAGTTAAAATTTTAATAGCAGTTTGCTACAGGCCGCCTCATATTGGGTATATGTCAGAATTTGAGGAAGCACTACTTGAGCTGATGGTGCCCTATGAACATGTGGCTATCATGGGTGACTTCAATACTGACTTACTTGGACCTGATACTCATGACAAAATACAAGTGACCACTATGTTTTTTGCGAATGGTATGACCTTGCTGCCTCTCCAAGCTACGCACCATACATCCACTTCAGACACATTGCTTGATGTTATTGCAGTTGCTGATAAGAAGTCAGCTGTGTGCCATGGGCAGATCCCTTTTCCAGGCCTTTCTGCACATGATATGATATTCCTTGTCTATAATATCAAGAGGCCTAAGCCTAAACCTAAAATAATCACTTATAGAGATTATAAGAATATTAACCTTGACTGGCTACACATATTCCATACTAACGATGTTAATGTTATGTTGAACATTTTGAACAGATTGAACAATATAATCTCTCTTTTTGAAAAACATGTTCCTTTGAAAAATCATAGAATAACCAGGGATCCTGCTCCATGGCTCACTGATTAGATACGCCTGCTGATGAGGGATCGAGATTATTGGTGTAAAAAAGCAAGAGTGTCAAAAAGCCCCAATGATTTCAATCATTATAAGCGTTTGAGAAACTCTTGCAAGCAAAAAATTCGAAATTCTAAAGCTACATTCTACCGAAACTTGATCTCCTCAAAGCAATCATCAACTTCATCTTTGTGGCATGCTCTGTAGGAGATTGGGGCTGGCAAGGAGAGGCAGGTACCGACTGTTGCTCACTCGCTGGATGATCTCAATGATTTCTTCACTGACATCCCTGTAAGTTTGGACCAAGCTCGTGCTCACTTCAACTCTCTGCCTGATTGTCATCCAAATGAGGATTTCTACTTCTCCAATGTCACGGAGCAAGAGGTCTTCTTGGCTGTTCATAGAGTAAAGAGTAATGCTGTTGGTGAAGATGGTATCCCAATCAAATTTATCAAAATTATCCTTCCTCTCATCCTTCCTTTCCTCACTCATTTAATCAATACCTCACTTTTAACGTCGGTTTTTCCTGATGACTGGAAGTCATCCATTGTAATCCCCTTGAACAAGATCCCTAACCCTCTCTCTCCATCTGATTACAGGCTTATTAGCTTATTGTCCGTCTTGTCATGGGTTCTGGAAATCATTGTTCACTCCCAATTGAGCACATTCGTCCATGGCTCTGGATTGATTGATGACTTTCAATCGGGGTTCCGCAGCGGTCATAGCACCAACTCTGCACTCCTGAGAGTAACTGACGACATCCGTAGGGCCATGGATAATAGAGAGCTAACAGTTCTAGTCCTAATAGATTTTAGCAAGGCATTCGACAGTATTTTCCATCCTACTCTACTCTACAAACTCAGAAAATTAGGTTTTTCCAACTCCACTGTGGCATGGGTGAGGTCCTATCTTTGGGGTCGGTGTCAGTGTGTGAGAGTTGGGGATGCCTCTTCATGGTGGCGTGAAGTTAACAGAGGAGTTCCTCAGGGTTCGGTATTGGGTCCTCTACTGTTCAGCATTTACATAAATGACGAGACAAGCACTCTACTTACAACCAGACATCACCTGTATGCTGACGATTTACAAATATACCGACACTGCAAGAAAAATGACTTTGGCATCACAGTTGATGAGGTCAATGCTGACTTGACTCGTTTGGTACAGTGGACTGAGAATAATGGACTGAAAATTAACGAGACAAAATCGAAATCTATAGTGATAGGTTACTCAAGACTTTTAAACACAATTGGCATAGCTAACGGACCATACATAACATTGAATAACATACAATTGGAATACAGTTCTGACGTGAAAAATTTGGGACTGACAATGACAAGGACTCTTGACTGGACCAGCCACGTGACTCAGTCTTGTAACAGAGTCATTGGGGGGATCAAGACATTGAAGAGGATCTCTGACTTCATTCCCTTTCCAACAAAGGTTATGCTGGTCAAGACTCTGATTTTCCCAATCTTCAACTACTGTGACATTGTGACTCTTGACATGACAGTTCAACTTTTGCAGAGGATGCAGTGTGCACATAATTATTGTGTTTGCTTTATCTTCAACCTGAGACGTGATGACCATGTGACCAAATACTTTAACAGACTTGAACTCATGAAGCTGCGTGAGAGTAGATCACATCATGCTTTGTGCTTCCTGCATAAGATATTGAAAACCAGAACGCCTAAGTATCTGGCAGTGGAGTACCGTTACTTGGGTGATTTTGGCCGTGGAGGAACGCAGCATGGATCCCATCTGCTGGCTGTCCCAACACATAGGACTGTTATGTTCAATAAGTCGTTCCTTGTGACAGCCTGTAGTTTATGGAATTCTTTGCCTGCTGAGCTGAAGCTAGTTGAGGGACGTCGCCGGTTCGGCGCGGCTGTCTTGCGGTGGATCAGAGGTGGTGGACCTGGCTGGAATGCTCCCTAACCCGTAATTCAAGTCTGTACATGTGTGTGTGTGTGTGTGTGTGTGTGTGTGTGTGTGTGTGTGTGTGTGTGTGTGTGTGTGTGTGTGTGTGTGTGTGTGTATGTGTGGTTCCTCTCTTTCTTCCTTCTTTCTCTCTTCCTTTTTCTTTTCTTTCTTTTCCCTTCTTCCCTTTCTTCTACCGGAATAATCTATGGATTTGGACTGAAAATTCTCAACTGTATTCACTTTTCTCTTCTTCCTTTTGCATAACCCCCTTTATGTACTTAAATTCGAAAGGAGTTCAAGTTTTCTCTTTTTTTTATTTTTATTATATTTATATATAATTATAAATAGTTATAATATAATAAAAAATTAAATATAATTATTATATTTATATTTTTTTTTCTTGTTAATTTGTTTTCTAAGTTATTGTTTTCTTTTACTTTAGTTAATTGTTTATGATGTTGTTTTAGTTGTAACTTAGAATTGTATGGAGGGTTAAGTGTAAGAGAGGGCCGGCTGCACCCTCCTAGGTTTTTAATAAAGGCAGCGATTCAATTCAATTCAATTCAATTCACCTCATCAATCATCCTTCCTCCCCAGATTTGGGCTCCATAGCAGACTATAGATCTTGAAACCGCCTCAAAGATCTGAAGCTTCTGTTTGAGTGGGACACTGCTATGTGTTCAGAGACTATTGAACACATTCAGTGCCATCTTTGCTGCAGATGATTTCTCTCTGAAATGATGCTTCAGTGATAGTTGAGTTGTGAGGTTCACTCTCAGGTATGTATAATTTCCAACTACCTCAATTGGCTCATTCTTATACTTCCATACATCATATCTACTCGCTCTGCCTCCTCTCCTGAAAACCATGATTTTGGACTTGTTCAGATTGACCTGAAGGCTCCACCTTTCACAGTACACTTCCAGGCAGGCAATCATCTTCTTCATCGACACTCTATCTGGAGCAAGAATAACCATGTCATCAGCATAAGCTAAGAGTTTTATGCAAACGCCACCAACACTGATTCCACCATCCAAGTAGTCCTCCAAGTCATTCACATACAATGAGAAAAGTAAGGGGCTCAACAGACAACCCTGCTTAACGCCTGTGCCAGTGTCAAACTTCTCTGACAATCCTTCCTGACACCAAACTCTCGATGTTGATCCATCATAGGTTCCTGATTACATTCAACATATTTTGTGACACTCCAATTTCAGTGAGCTTGTAGAACAAGGCATGCCTATCTATTCGGTCGAACGCAGCAGAGAAGTCCACAAAGAAGGCATAGACTTTCTTTCCTCTTCCACTTAACTTGATGTTTATGATGCTCATTAGATTAAATACATTGTCGACGGTGGAATATGACCTCCTGAACCCAGCCTGGAACTCCCTCAAAATGTTGTTGTGAGTAATCCATTTTTGCATCCTATCCAGCAGTGTCCCAGCAAACAGCTTGCCCACTGTATTACCAAAAGATATGCCCCTTCAGTTTGCTGCTTTATTACTGTTTCCTTTCTTGAAGATAGGATATATTATTGATTCCTTGAAGTTCTCTGGTATGACAGAATATTCTAGCAGGCCATTTCAAATCCACCAGTTTTCCCAAGAAATCTCCTGATGCGTGCTTGAAGAATTCATAAGTTATTTGGTCCTCCTCGGGTGCCTTATTCTCTTTGACTCTACCAAGAACATCATGCAAATCTTGCAGAGAAGTCGGTGCATCGAGAATCTCATCTACAAAGCATGGTGCAGCATACAACACCCTACCTGCCGTAATACAAGGATTTAGTAGCTGCTGAAAGTGCATCACCCAGTCCTTTATTTAATATGAATAATTACCACAATATCAACTTCTCAACTACACAAAACGTAATGAAGTATACATTGATCGCCATTCAACTCATAAGTTTGTTTTCAGATGAATCTAGCCTACAGACCCGTTGAAAGCTCAGCAAGTATTGATTACTTCCACTTTATGACATGTTAACTTGATTTCCAACAAAAATAGAGTTAGGCCAATACTCATGAACGCTACAGGAGCGATAAAAATTATAGTAGTAGGCACCAAAGTTTCAGCATAAATTTAAGTAACTTTCAGGTTTCTAGTGATCAATAAAAAAACTGACATTAGTTATCATTTTTGCACTTATGTTTTCTTAATTGTTCATGATTCAAAGATACTGTAGCTACATTGGAAAAAATCTTCGTAAAAATTGACTGAATTATTTTCTAAATCACTGTTTTTGTTAGAGCGTCTTCCATAAATGAGATCTCGGTGTCACAGTAAGTGAATAAATTCCTTTATTGAAGAAATTTGACTGCTAGTCGTTCTATTTAATAACAAAAAAGTGATTTAATAGTAAACAGTTCATGATGAATAACAAAATTGAAGAATTTTGTCTTTTGAAACTGATACTTGAATGTTAAACAAAGCTGAATATCTTGTAGGAAATACTCATAAATAAACGAGGAGAATATTGTTTATAATGTGAAGTTCGAGATCTTTTGGTGATCCTATGTGATGCAAATAATTACACGAAACTCCTTTTAATTTGATCACGCCAATCTGGCCAAGTGAATGGTTATAATTATAATGGTATATATAATTTATTTCAACACTTTTTTGATAGTTGTAAAACATTGAAAAGCATATAGCATATAAGTTTATGAGAAACGGAACACAATTTTTAAATAAAATACTTTGTAACTTGTAACTAGTTGAAGCTTTTAAATTGAAAAGAGAGAAAAACTGCTTCTCAAGATCAAGCTTAATCAGTAAACCTTGATAATAAATAATAAATCTCATCAATTTGATTGAGTCCTAAATACTATTTCATTACTAATTGCAATTAAATAAACTACCGTATAACTATTATCAATCACCTTATAGAGAGTCTTGTAATTCGAATAGAGATGTTGCATTCCAATGCGCTGGTTGGATATAGGCATAGTCACCTCTAATACAGTGGTATTGCATCCTATATAGACAATACAATAACCAAGCAATTACTGTCATACATGAAGTATGAGACTATCATTATTATCAACTGTTTTGGCTCTATAACATAACATTTTATGGAAATGACTCTCCTGTTAGGAATGACATGTAATGTATATTAGAAAGATTTTAATGAGTCCCAATACAAAGCCTCTTCGGGCATTATTGTTTATCGGGTGTCATCCAATACGGGTATTGGATGACATCCGATAAACAATAATTTAACTAATCACCCATAGGTGATTTATTGTTTTTGTCAGTATGCTAATGTAATGTAATTCAGGTAAATTAGAAAACTCACCGAGTTTCGAAACATTCTAATTAAGAAATTAAGTACCGGTATTCCTGATTGAGATAATAATTTTTCAATATTGATATTGAGTATAAAATCTTGAAATCGACAATCATTTTAGAGGTATGATTAGCTCATCGGTAAGGCTAACTAAATTAGTACTAACTACCAGCTTCAAAATCACTTGTAACAAACTGGCACAGAGGTTCGATAACCAATCAAAACAATACCTCCATCATTTCATCATAGTCACACTTCTTTGGTAAACAGGTGATGGCCTAAAACAATCACTACTTACTTCCGACTCCGGGCATTTCAACAGCAGCCTAGCAGCAGTAGCACTTAACAATTTTCAGCTTCAATTTTTTTCTACCAGAGCTCCAAAGTCTGAAACAAAAGGAAAACGAAATAATATGTTTTACCTAGGTATAGAGGTTGACAAAATGATGAATATTCATAATTAGAATAGTACGGTTAAGGGGAAGTAGGAGGTCAAATGAAGCAAGCAATTAAGATTGGAAGGGTGGGTGCATGGGTGGTTGTACCTTGTACGAACAAAATAATGACCAATTTCTATGAATACAAAGTTAATCAGAGAAGAAGAATTTTTGCTTACTTATTTTTAACCAGTCATTTCTCAGGCTGATACATTTAGACTACTACTCCAATTATAGCTCGAATAATAGTCCAATTTCACTAAATTGAATTGCTTCCTGTTGATTCACATTCACTGAATTCAGGCTCAAGTATTGAAGCTAATATTTAAGCAATTAATATTAGCCATTAATATTTAGCAAACAATATAATTACACAGAGGATAAAAATAGACTTGAATGGAGGACATTAACACAAATAGTGTTGGCTATGTCACTCACTATGTAAACAGAAAATCACGTGACTGATCGAGGTCATTGAAACAAACAGAGAAATTTGCATGAGTGAAAACTGTTATACAGCGAATGGAAATCTATGATTTATTTGATGGCGTTTCAATATCGATATATTCTGAGTCTATAAGTGGGCTGTACGTGAGAAATTAAAAAGTACTTGGAAATTCTGGTAATTCGTTGAAAAAATAGAAATACAGATTTTAAATTTTTCATTAGTTGCTTATATTTATAAAATTGTGATTCATCAAACGAATCTTTGGATCATTGTAAAACCGGAGTCTCTGGTTTTGTTACCAAAATCTACTGTATAAGCGGAAAAGCAAATAATTATTTTTATGGAATTGGAAAATGGAAATGCCAACCTTATCCTGCATCAGCAACAAAAACTCAAGTGGTTGTATGAAATGTTGACATTAGAAATAGGATTGATCGCATTCAACATTTCTAGATAAAAAGTAGGAAGGTATTCAAGGTTTAAGTTTTTAAACCTTCATAAATGGACAGAAAAGTAAATTGATTCAACTTGAACGATCAGTATCAGTATCGTGGGAAATCAATTCCGAGTTTCTAGGCCAAACTGAACGAGGATGGCGATATATAGGTAGGTATAGCAGCCTTAGAGCCTTTCATAGTAGGCTTCTCTGAAAATTAAGTGCATTGTTAAGTGATAGCTGATAGTAACTGTTTTCCTTCCTATTCATACTTAATCGCTACTTCCCAATTAGAAACATGGAAAAATCGGTGAATTTTTATAGCGCTAGAATTTAACATGTGAAAAGTAAATGAAAACTTAATATTCATTGACATATTTTAAAATATTTTTCAATAGATTGGTAGATTCATCACTTTACAATCAACCAATCCAATGTGATAATGAATTGCAATTGAATAATTCAATAACAGCAATGATAAAGAGTAAATTGAAATTCTTCAATCAAGGCATTTTTTCAAATTGTTGTTATAGGCAGTTTCTCAATGTTTCTATGATTTATAGTTTAGATTTCTACTGGCACTGCTTAAAAATTAGTATGTTCAAACAAAATTCATAATTATGGTACTTTTGTAATTATATATTCAATTGTGACACAGACATCCCACAATTGATACAGACATCTGATGCTCATAAGATCATGAATCTTCCAGTAGGAATTTATACCTATTTTGAACTTTCAGTTTGACTAAATAGAATCAGGCCATTGGGTCGGAATCAGTTTATGCGTAAACGAGGCGTTCAGACTGAAAATAGATTTAAATATCCCACAATTAGCCGGAAGTAGGCTGAACTGCCAGAAGCTTTCCGACAATATTCCCCAAACTAAACAGTACACAGACCATTGCCCAAATCACTACACAAACCATTCAAAGAACTCGTAAAAACTACACAATGCGTTTTCTCTAGCGAAACATCAAAATACCAATGAGTAAATAGTAAACCAGATCAGAGTGAATAACAATGAAGAACAGATGGAGGTGACCATGGAATATCTATTAGCCTTCACTACATCGTTTCAAAATAAATAGGAAAAAATAATAGGCCTTTGAAAAACGATGAATCTGTATTCTCGAAGGAGACTTGATACAAGAACAAATCTCCAGTAATACCACAGTAGTTTATGAATTAACACGGCTTTATCAAAATAAATATTCAGAATAAAATATATTTCCATTGCCTAATAATGGAACAAAGAGGGTAAAACATTGAATTGTAGGTGCATGAATATCAATGAAATACATGCTATTTTTAGAAAGCAAAGATATAATTATATTACAAATTGTGAATGAGTTGCTTATATTACAGTTTTATTTGATGTTTAGAGTGCGGTTATTTATAAATAAAACTGTTAAATACGGGTACGGTACCATATAAAACGAAGAAAGCTCAAGGGCTTTACACCATACACCATCAAATTGTGCCTTATTAATTAAGACATCTCACAATTTGAAAATGTCGGAAATGTCAGAGATAAGAAATAATGATGTGATAATTCGACTGTGGAAGTTATTATTGTTCTCGAATCATGCTTCCCTGACATGTCCCGTTTGACAAGCAAATCCTCATTGCCAACATTTATCATCAACGAGTTCTTGTACTGTAATGAAGAATGAATCAATGTTGCAAAGTTTCATGGCTGAAGAATTTCACAGGCAAAGTTGTAAGATCAAACTCTTTCTTCTATAACCAATACAGATGTTTTATGAGAAGATTCCAGTGGTTTGGTGACGTGATTTGTCACTAGTTAATGTTTTGAAGGGACGGATTCAAAGAGCCTCACACGTCAACCGAAGCTTATTGTGTGTCCTGCCACTAGTTACTATTTTTATTCAAACGTTTAATGAAGAGTATACAGTACGGTTTGAGTATAAATTTCTGTTACAAATAAATCTAATATAAAACTGTACCCGTAATACACAATATGACGATATAATGACGATATCACATATTTCTCTAACTCTGTAACACAACTTCCTTTGCACTGTTGATACTATGTTGTGATAAGAATTTTGGGATTGACAAGTACAGTATTTGAAATATGTTTTATGTATTGTATTCTGTTGCTTTGCATAACTCAAGAAGCAAAAAA